>NW_006922775.1:165546-170357 GCF_000298275.1 Orycteropus afer afer
ATCTGCTGTGGGGGTTTCTCTCTCTGGCCCTGCCCACTCGTGGTGATGCCCAACCCACCTAGACTGTGATCCACTTGGGAGTTCCTCTGTGAGTCCATCTACCAGTCACACCAAAGATCCGCTCAGTTTCAGCAGTGCTGGAGTTGGGAGAGTACCTGCTAGTAATCTGCGGTCCCAGTATTACTGATAAAGTTAAGTGCAGACCTCCTAGTGCCACTAAGCTGACCCAAGCCTACTCAGTGACCCACTAAGGGGGGAGCAGGCCTGCCCTTCTGGAGCACCAATGGACTCTCTGCTCGGGTTTCAGTGGCACTGGATGTGCCTGTTTGCACCTAGCCTACCCAAATTACTGATAAAATCAGGTGCTGAAGGTAGATCCTTGGGGTGATCGCTGGTATGCTGGTGTGGTCGCTGGTATGCTGGTGTGGTCACTGGTATGCTGGTGTGGTGTGTCTTCTGGGTTAACTCAGGGAGATCTTGGATCACATTGTTGTGTTTAGATTTCTGTTAACTTTTTGTGAAGAGCAGCTAAGGGTGAATCAGGCTCTTCTTGGTGGTCATTTATTGTTCACCCATTGGTGGAGAAGGAAGTGGTGGCTCTCACTCAGTAAGTGAATCTGCAGGAGGTGCAGGTGTAGTTGTGCTGTATGGGGACTGTTGCTGTCTCCCATTCAGTTAAACAAAAATAACAATTGAATAACCATAAAAAAAGTAAAAGCAAATGGTCAAAAAAACACACAGTGTAATCACACAGGAACAATAACCAAAACAAGAAAAGAGGAAAAAAAGAAAAAAAAGCAAAAAACAAATCCTGCAATCTCTGGGGAGAGGGCAATAAAAGAAAAAAAGGTACAGTAGGATAATAATGAAGAAAAAAATGGGAAAAATGCAAAAAAAAAAAAAGAAAAAAGAAAAAAGAAACAAGGAACAGGGTTAACCAGGAGAATGAAAAAAATTGGAACCAGGAGCAGGGAAAAGAGAAAAAGCTGAAAACTAGAACCTGGGAAGGGAGGAATAAAGAATAATAATAAAAAGGATAATAATATTAATAATAATACTTTTAAAACAGACAAAAACAAACAAACTGAAAAAAAAAAAAAAAGAAAAAAATTGGGGCAGGGTAGCCAGGCTCTGCCTGAGCACACAGACTGGGATGGGATTCCTGCCAGCCTAGAAGGTGGGTAGGAGTGAGGGATAGCCACACCTCCATTCACCAAGAGGGTGTGGGGTATAAGAGTAACAAGGTGAATGTCACAACTTTCCAGTCCTTGGCATCTGGAATATCCTTGTGGTTCCCTGCAAGTGGAGCCTGTTCTTAAGTCCCTGGAATCTGGGAGAACACTGTTGGTTTAAATATCCAAAATGGTCAAACCACTTGTAAATATTCAAAATGGCTGCACCCTCTTGACAGGCAAAAATCCACAGCTCAGCCCACCTTCCTCTTTGCTGCTTTCCCTTTTATTCACCAGCCATGAGAGCAGTCCTCCATGCAGTCCCTGGCTAGCAGGGCTGATTTTTAGGTTAATTCTTAGATTCTAACAGCACTCAGCAATATCCAAGCTGTCTGTGCTGTCAGGATGGCTGCCAGACGGCAGCTCCATATGTCTCCTTTTTTGGTGTTTTCGTGAAAATTCTTCTACTAGTTGGAGTTTAGTCCACTTCTATATCCTTTCCTTCAAAGCTCAGGGGTCCAGGATTATCTTCTGTATCTTTGTTAATTGTTTTCCTTTTTCTTTGTTGAAGAGGGTCTGTAGAGTCTTTCTGCCTATTCCCCCATCTTACTGGAACTCCCTTGTTGACGATTTTTTTGTGTCTATATTCATGAGGGATATTGGTCTGTAGTTTCCTTTTTAGTGATGAGTTTGCCTAGTTTTAGTATTAAGGTTGTGAATTTGGGAAGATTCCATCCTTTGCTATTTTCTGGAATAGTTTAAGTAGGATTGGTGTCAGTTCTTCTCTGAACATTTGATAGAATTCTCCAGTGAAACTGTCTGGGCCAGGACTTTTTTTTCTTGATAACTTTTTTATGACCTGTTCAATTTCTTCTTTTGTTTTGGGTCTGTTCAAATTTTTCACCTCACTATGTGTTAGTTTAGGTAAGTAATATGTTTCTACAAATCGATCCATTTCTTCTAGTTTTCAAATTTGTTGGAGTACAGTTTTTCGAAGTATGCTGGTATTATCCTTTTTATTTCAGTTGGTTCTGTTGTGACATCACCCAATTCATTTCTTATTCATGCTATTTGCATTCTTCTCTTTTTTCCATTGTTATATTTGCTGGTGGTTTGTTGGTTTTATTAATTTTTTCAAAAAACCAACTTCTATTTTTGTTGATGTTTTCTATTGTCTTTCTATTTTCTGTTTCACTTATTTCTGCTTGAATCATTATTTCCTTTCTCCTGGTGACTGTAGGGTTTTTTTTCTGGTCTTTTTCTAATTGTTGGAGATCTTGGGTTAAGGTGTTGATTTTGGCTTTTTCTTCTTTTTTGATGTGTGCATTTATTGCTATAAATTGCTCTCTGATCACTGCTTTTGCTGTATCCCAAAGATTTTTATATGATGTGTTTTTATTCTTGCTTGATTCAAGGAATTTTTTATTTCCTGTTTTATTTCTTCTATTACCCAGTAGTTTTTAAGGAGGGTGGTATTTAGTCTCCACGTGTTTGCTCTTTTCCCACTGGTCTTCCTATTGTTGATTTCTAATTTGATAGCCTTGTGATCTGAGAAGGTGCTTTGCAGTATTTCAATGCTTTTAAATTTATTAAGGCTTGCTTTGTGGCCTAACAATATGGTATATCTTGAAGAATGTTCCATGTGCACTGGTAAACAATGTATATTGTGTTGTTTTGGGGTGAAGTGCTCTTTAGATGCCTATAAGGTCAGGACGGTGGATTGTACTTTTTAGTTCTTTTGTGTCTTTGTTGAGTTTCTTTCTAGTTCTCTTTTCCATTGAAAGTGGTGTATTAAAGTATCCTACTATGACTGTGGAGTCATCTATTTGTCTTTTTGATTCTGTTAGAGTGTGATTTACATATTTTGGGGCTCTTTCACTGGGTGAGTAGATATGTATTATGGTTATAGCCTCTTGTTAAATTGATCCTTTAACTATTATATAATGTCCTTCCTTGTCTCTTATGGTGGTTTTTGTCTTAACATCAATTCTTTCAGAAAGTAATATTGTCACTACTGCTTTCTTATGGTTGCCATTTGCTTGATATATCTTTTTCCAACCTTTGATTTTTGATCTATTTTTGTTTTTGTCTTTAAGGTGAGTCTCTTTTAGACAGCATATTGATGGGTCATGTTTTCTTATCCAGTCTGCAACTCTCTGTCTCTTGAGTGGTGCATTTAATCCATTTACATTTTATTTCAATGCATAGGTTTATTATTTTTCTTTGAGGTTACCCTATGTTTTATTATTTTCTTTCCAAGTTTAGAACAGTCTGTTCTATCTCACAATTGCTTTGACTTCCTCACCATTTACAAGTTCTGTAACTATTTATTCCCCCTTTTTGGTTTGCATTTTCCTCATTTACCAATTGATATCTCTGGTTCCCTGTTCATAGTCCTGTAAGATTATTTTACTTTGGATACTTCTAAAACTGGGTTGGTTTCTGAGTTATGTCCTCATGTGTGTTAATCATTGATTATTGTCTGCTCTTGTTGGTTCTTTGTCCAAAGGACTCCCTTTATCATCTCTTGTAAGTTTGGTCTGGTTTTAACAAATTCTCTTAATTTCTGTTTATCTGGACATGTCCTAATTTCACCATCATATTTGAGGGACACTTTTGCTGGGTATATAATTCTTGGTTGTGCACATATTTCTATTACCTGTTCATGTAGAGTAGTTGAAGCTGGTTTGGTCTCATATTGGCTGCAGTCTATTGTTGACCAGTTTGTGGAGAAGCAGGTGGAGGCCTTCACCCAAGGGCTGGGGCTGCAGGAGGTGTGGATGTGGTTGGGTCATTTGGGCACAGTTTCTGTGGTCTACCATGTGGGACAATAAATTTTTTAAAAAAACAAACCCAACAACATAAAAAACAAAAACAAAAAACAAAAAACCAAGAGAAACAAAACACAAATAGCTTAACCAAACAACCACAAAAAGGGAATTAAATACATAAATGGGAGGAGCAAGACAAAAGAGGAAAAATGCAAAATAAGGAGAAAAAAAAAGAAAAAATATTTATTCAGGGGGATAAAAGAAAATAGAGCAAGAGGAAAAGAATATTAAAGAGAAAAGAATAAAAATGCAAAAAGAAAAACAAGGAGTGGGAAGAATGGAAAGAAGAAAAGAAAGATAAAAGAAGGGAACCAGGAAATGAAAATAAATAAATAAAAAAGAACTAGGGAAGAAAAATAAAGAAATAAATACAAAGGAACATAGGAGGGAATAAAGAATAATTAAAGTCAAAACAAAATGGAGCACAAGATACCTGGGATATGTTCCTGCTGGCCAAGCTCTCAGTGGGGAGCAATGCCTAGTCCTGATACTAGTTAGTGCCTCCTCAGAAGGCAACTAGGGGCTGGGCACCTGATCCCTGAAGAGTTCTTGTTGACCCAGAAGATGTTTTGGTGCAGGGCACCTAGACCTGCAAACAGTTCCTTCTGTTCCAAACAGCAGCTGGCATCAAGATGCCTGGCTCAAGAAGGAATACCTGACAGCTCAAAAAGCAGCTGAAGACAGAGTCTCTGGTCTCATAAAAAGTTGCTGCTGTTAGAAAAACAAAGTAGGAGGTCTCACATTGCCAGATCTCAAAACCTACTATACAGCCACAGTAGTCAAAACTGCCTGGTATTGGTTTAATGAC
>NW_006922775.1:172662-173217 GCF_000298275.1 Orycteropus afer afer
TGGAGGACATTATGCTGAGTGAAATAAGTCAATCACAAAAGGACAAATATTGTATTAATCTGTTATTTTAAAAGTTAAGGAAAGGTTTATCGATAGAAGGACATTTTCTTTGTTGATTACCAGGGGTGGGAGGGGAGGGAAGGTAAGGCTGTTAGATAGATAGAGTTAAGTATTGATTTGGGTGAAGAGAAGGGCAATGTACCAAATAGGAGAGACCAATATGACACCATTGAGGATGAGAAAGACATAAAGAGGTACATGGGAGGTACAGGCAACAAATATGCACTCTTTTGGACATACAGTACTGCGTAGTCAGTGAAGGCAAACATGGGTATATGGGTGGATATACAGGCTAAACAATTAGGTATGTCTATGAAATGGGGAGTGTATCCAAGAACATACATAGGGTTGGCAGAGAATGGTCCTATAAGTTTATGCAAATGATCAGAATTCCCTGGTGTATAGTAGAGCTGACAAGGGGAAAGGTTGTGGTCACTGCTTGGTCACAGCCAGCTACCCAGAGGGACCAAGTAGTTGAACCTGCGGGCTTGGGAC
>NW_006922775.1:174222-175685 GCF_000298275.1 Orycteropus afer afer
GGTAAACTGTGGTCAATGACATGAGACAAAGTATATGTGAACTGCTGTATGGAAATTGAATTTGCTCTGTAAATATTCACCCAAATCACAATTAAAAAAAAAGTTAATATTCTATAATTATAATTTTTATCAGCTACATAATGGTCCATTGCTGTCACTAAACTCCCTATCACACTTCTTATGGGGGATTAACATAAGGGACAATGTCCTTAGTGAGTTTCATAATGTACATAGAAGAGATTTTCCCATTATTTTCTTGTAATTACCCTGTCTAAAAGCCAAGAGTATAACATTAAAGCATTTCTGCAGGGGCTGAGCTAATATGATTAAAGCATGGAACCTTATGCTGCTCTTACTTGATCTGAGGACACAAATTAAAATGCTACTCTAAAAGAATGGATGGATAGAAGGTCCCTTAGAATATATTCTATAAATATCTCTTCTCACAGCTTTTGACAGGACTTCAGACATAGACTGTACTCATTCTCTCATGAGGGCCATAAGTATTGGTATGCTCTGTTGTTGACTGAGGCAGGATCCATATGTTTTGGAAGCCAGATTGTTGTGCATTGTAATATGTCCTCCAAAAATATGTGTCATCTTGGTTGGGCTATGATTCTCAGTAGTTTGTCAGTTATGTAATGATGAAATCATACCTCACTTTGTGATCTCATGTGATTAGCCAATCAGTTGTAAGGGGATTAAGGTGGTATGGAACACTCTTAATCAGGTCAGAGCCCTGATCCGATGTAAGGGGAGTTTCTCTAGGGTGTGGCCTGCATCTTACAAGAGCTAAAAGGAGAGAGAATTGAGCAGAAAGTGAGGGACCTGACTACCACTAAGAAAGTAGAGCTGGGAGGGAAGCACATTTTTTTGGACCTGGGGTCTCTGTACGGAAAACCTCCTAGACCCAAGGGAAGATTGATGTCAAGACACATGTAGATCTCCAAGGAATGCCAGGCCCACAGATGTTGAAAAGAGACAAGGATCTTCCTCTAGAGTCAACAGAGAAAGAAAGTCTTCCTCTAGAGCCAATGCTTTGAATTCAGACTTTTAGCCTCCTAAACTGTGAAAGAATACATTTCTGTTTGTTAAAACCATCTACTTGTGGCATTTCTGTTGATAACCAGGACAGAGTCTGGTACCAAGAGTGGTGTGCTGCTCTAATAGATACCTGAAATATGGAAGTGGATTTGGAAATGAGTAATAAACATAGTCTGGAAGAGTTTTAAGGTGCCTAGTAGTAAAAGCCTAGATTTCTTTAAAGAGACTCTTGGTGTGATTACAGACATCAAAGGCAGTTCTGGTGAGGGCTCAGAAGTAAGTGAGGAAGATGGCGGACTAGGCAGAAAGACTGCACAGACCCTTTTCAACAAAGAAAAGAGAAACCAATTAACACAGACACAGAAGATAATCCTGGACCCCTGAGCCTTGAAGGGAAGGATATAGAAGTGGACTAAACC
>NW_006922775.1:179892-186728 GCF_000298275.1 Orycteropus afer afer
CTTTGTATCACTTGCCTGAGCAGGGCAGAGGTCAGCCTGGCCCAAGAGATTCAAGGCGCTGAGGGGCCAAGAGGCCAAGTTACTGGGAAACAGAGCTGAAGAGACAAAGATTATGGTAAGCAGCTATCTCAATCTCAAATGGTAGGGCCACAAACTCTGGGGTCTTAAAGGGTGGGGCTATGACCTCCTAGGTTTTAAAGAGTCAGAGCTTCATCAACTTGGTTCTGGAGTGTGGGGCTGCCATTCACAAGTGCCAGGGAGATAGGGCTGGAGTCACTGCCCAAAGCTGAGGGGGCTGGACTGCCATGCTTAAAGGGCAGAACAGGGTCTGCCAGGACTGGAGTTCAAGGTGGGGTCACCACTCAGTTGGGCTAGGAGAATGGGGCTGCTCAAAGTTGAGAGAGCAGAGTTGCCATCCCAGTAGGCCTGGATGGTGGAGCTGAAGCCCAGGGCTGAGGGGCCTCCACAAAGAATCCAGAGAGCATGGCCAACACCCAGACTCTGGAGAGCAGTGACATTGCCTAGATGGTCTCAGGGAACAGAGGACTATTTTCAAGTTTGAGAGGTAATGTTTACTGTTCTGCTGTGTTTTTTTCTTCCTTGGTACCCATTATCCCTTCTTTCCCTCCAGTTTCTCACATTTGTGACAGAAATGTCTACCTTGTGCTTGTTCCACTGGTGCAGTCTGGAAGCAAATAACTTGTATTCTAGATTTCACAGGTTCACAGATGAAGATGAATTTTTCCCCAGGATGGAATTTGGACTTAGGGTCAATTTGAGACTTTTGGGATGATATGATGGGTGAAAGTGTTTTTTATGTGATCAGAACATGAATTTTTTGGGGTCAAAGAGTGGAGTGTCATGGGCTGATTTGTGTTCTGCCCAAATATGTGTCAACTTGGCTGGGCCATGATTCTCAGTGGTTTGTAATGATGTAATAATCATCCTAATGATGTGATCAGCCAATCAGTTTTATGGGATTAGGGTGGGATACAACATCTTAATCAAGTCATAGCCCTGATCTGATGTAAGGGGAGTTTACCTGGGGTATAGCCTGAGTCACTTTTTATCTTACAAGGGATAAAAGGAGAGAAAATCAAGCAGAAAGAGGGATATGACTACCACCAAGAAAGAAGAGTTAGGAGCAGATCTTTGGACCGAGAGTCCCTCTGCTAAGAAACTCCTAGGCCCAGGAGAAGTTTGATGACAAGACACATGCAGATCTTCAAGGAACACTGGGTCCACAGATGTTGAAAGAAGACAAGGACCTTCCTCTAAAGGTGACAGAGTGAGAAAGTCTTCTCCTAGAGCTGGCACTCTGAATTTGAACTTCTAGCTTCCTAAACTGTGAGAGAATGAATTTCCATTTGTTAATGCCATCCACTTGTGGTATTTCTTTTATAGCAGTTCTAGATAATTAAGACACAAATGAAATGGTGGTAAGATGGCAAGGCTAACATTCTGGCTTGAAAATTGAGAAGGCCTAACCCATAGTGTCGCCTGCATGGAAGTTTCCTCACATTCCCATGGACATAAGGTGCAGATGGAGGCAGAGAACTCTTAGGAAGCAGATTTTAGATCTGAGTTCCACATTGTAGAGAAAGGATTTTGATCTGAAAAACTCAATTTTTAATTTAATTTAAATTAATTAAAATTAAATTTAGCCACATGTGGCTAGTGGCTACCTTATTGGATGGTGCAGAACTCTAGCATGTGCTAATGAAAGCCATAATATTTTATGTTACAAATTACATCATCAGGAGCTAAGAAAATTGTGTCCACCCTCTAATGGTCAATGGATAGTGCTAAGATCTTGTATTGGTCCTTCTATACAACCTTCATTTAAGATTAAGTTACCTTGTTTCTGGCCTTTATATAGATGAAAAGATGCATTACCAAATAGAAGGCAGTGTTTCTAGAAAGCCTATCTTTCTGGGAAATTATTAATCTCAAATCAAAGCATGTAAAACTCACTTCTGATCTCAACACTCCACTTGACACTTGATAAACTAAAATTTCACGTCAGTCATCCCATTAGCCCACTAAAAGATTCAAGGATGATAGGAGTACGCAAAGTCAACAGAATCATATAAACTAATCTTAGCTAAGAGTCAGCATTCATTGTTCAGTTAGTCAAGTTGTATGTTGTAAATGGGGTTTAGATCCAGAGATAACTGATCTACCTTCTTGATTTTCAAAATGTCTCTGGGGCTCCCTGGATCACCATCCAGATTTTTATTACCCAGAAGGTTCCTAACTTTCCCATATCTTGCTAAATCTATAGCACATGTAGATAGGCACGTGTTTATGCAATTTACTCCCAGAGTAGGGTCCAGAAAGTCCAGATATAGTATCCAGTTGATATTCTCTGACAACATCAGGCAGATTTGACAGCACACTTGGGGTGAAGATATATATAACCTGCCCCTGGGAGGAATAGTGAGAGGCACAAGGGACTTAAAAATCCACTTTCTAAAAGGGAACACACATACTCTTACTACAGATAATAAAATACCATGAAAAATATGTTAGCTATGCCTTTTATAAAAATCCATTACTAGCTTCTTTTTTATATATGGACCCTGATATATAAAAAATATACCTATTCTTTCATATTTGCTTTCTCTGATCTTTTTGATTAGTCTATTTTTCCTTCTGCCTCTGGCAGTTTCCACTGCTTATCCATTTTCTTCTTTTCCTGAGGTCTGCTTTACAGTATCCTTCAACAAGATCACGAACTCAGTTAATCTATAAGTTGTTTTAGACCATTAAGATATAAGTTAAAGAGAAAGGAGGCTTAAACACAGTTATGTTTTACTTGTGATTGTGTTTTGGTGTACTAGGGGATTCATCCTACCTACCCTGAGACTTTCTAGTTTGCATTAAAAATAAAGTTTCTCATTCACTTGCACAATAGGAGAAATACATGTTTATTAAAGAAAAGTTGTAAATTCAAGAAAAGTTTTTTTTTTTTTTTAAATACCCATAGTCTTATCACCCACTTGAAAACAAAATGTAGTATTTTGGTATATTTTTTTCCAATATTATTTTTTTCTTCTATGTGGATTAAAAAAAATGTTGTTATACTGTACATGAAGATTCATATTTTTTTCCACTTAATATATAAGCATTCTTTCAATTGATCACACAGATTCATAAATATGTTTAGTGTCTAATATTCTATCAGTTATATGTACTACAGTTTACTTACCAAACAAACAAAAAACCCCAAACTCACTGCCGTCGAGTTGATTTGACTCATAACGACCCTTCTTTGGGTTTCTGAGGCTGTATCTCTGTGGAAGTAGATTGCCCAATCTTTCTTCTGAGGAGTGGCTGGTGGGTTTGAACCTCCAACCTTCTGGTTAGCAGTCAAATGCCTTAGGCACTACACCACCAATCATTCCCATTTTGTTAGCAATTTATCTTGTATAAGCTAACTCCCAAACTGAGGCATTTGGCATGACTAGAATAGCTGTCCCAGTTCTAAATTAAACTCCATCTTAAATCAAAGCGCACCTTGGCCTAAAATCTCTTCTTCTGCTGCTCTGAAGGGGCAATTCAGCTTCTTGTAAAAATGTAACTGTTTATAACCCCAAAAGAGGTCAATATTTTAGCTTTTGCAAAGAATTGTTTGTTAGAAGGTATTTGTTGAGAGTGTTTTTGTGGCTTGATCCAAGAATACCTTGGTCAATATGTCCCAGGAGGCTGTTGTTGTTGTTGTTGTTTTGTGCTGTCGAGTCAGACCCGACTCATAGCGACCCCTCCTTGGGTTGCTGAGGCAGTATCACTATGGAAGTAGGTTGCCCCATCTTCCCACCAGTCTTTTGGTTAGCAGTCAAGTGCCTTAGGCACTATGCTACCAGAGCTCCCATCCCAGGAGGCTAGGAAATAGAAATGATAATGTTAAGGACTGTAAACAACCCCCTTGTAACTTTTTGTCATGTACCTCCTCACGCTTGTAAGCATGTAATCTTTTGTTTACTCCACCCAATAAAACCCTCACTCTCTTCTTGCAATTTGGAACACTATGGTACTCTGTCTTGGTGCTAGTGTGTTTCTTGATTCATGAATCTCTCTACCTTTCAATAAATTTATTTGATTTCCCTTCTAACAGAGTGTAAGAGTGATGCTTTGATATTATTGGCAACTGCAAAGGGATCTGAAGGTGGATTTTCTCCTGCAAGTTGGAAGGTATTTGGAATTCAGGCTGTTGGTACTGGGCTGGGTCATTGTTGAGTCTTCCATCTCCACAGTGGATTGGGAGTTGCAGCAAGGTGAATACTTCTCAGGTCTAAGTCTCTGTGTAGAAGCTCCTTGAGTTTTATTGTAGGATTTGTCTTTCTCTTTCTGCTTGTATAAAATGGAGCATAGATTTCTTTGGTTTTAGGTTCTATACAGTTGTTGCTTAAAAATCTCAGGACCTTAATGCCACTTAGAAACAGTGGGCACAGGCTAGGTCAAAATGCTGCCACAAAAATTCTACAGCACTCTTTCATTAGGGGTATTATCCAATTCCAAGACACTGAAAGCTTCAACCTTTAGTTTAAAGCTTCCAAAGCTAACTTTAAGCTGTCTTTGGGAACATGGGAAATACCAAATCTAAGAGCATTATTGAACCTCCTTCAGGAACTCCTGCTCATTACATGAACAAATATTTGAATTGTTTAACATGTTTGTTTCTGTCTACTTAAAGGCAGTTTAAAAGATCAGTGGCCACTTTGAGGAATCTTTGATCTCTGCAAGTTAAAATTTCTGTGCAGTAAACTAGAAAATAAAGGCTCCCACATTAAGAAATTGCAACGAGGAATCTTAATATTGGTACCTAATGGCTTCTGAAAGACTTCAAAATAGCAACGTAATCTCTCTGCATGATATTATTTCTAAATTGGATAAATAGAATAAAGAATTGCAGAATATAATTTCTGAAATAACTGAACAAAATAAAGAAATACAAGGTAAGATCTCTGTTAGGCTTACCCCCCCCCACTGCAGTTCCTTCTGCTCTTCTGCTGGTAGTCACTTTTCTGTACCCTCCTCTACCTTCTTACCCTTCTGGAAACACTCTGTCTGAACTCCCTTTCTTCCCTAAAGAACCTATTAAAAATTCAGATCCAGAGTCTGAAACCAGATTTTTCCAAAGGCCACTCCTGAAATATCATTTGAGATTCACCCAATGGAATCTGGAGTGGATACCAGAGAAAATCCAAATAATCCTATTATTTCTTTTACTCTCTGAACTCACACAGAATTAAATAGCATTGTTAAAGATTTTCCAAAATTATGTAAGGATCCTTACAAATTCACTAAAGAATTTAAAGTCCTTATTGAAGCTTATTAGCTGGGTTGCCTGACTGATATACATCACTCCATATGTTTATTGGCCCAGGGGAAGCCAAATTATGGAGAGAATATGCTGAATGGAAAGATTCCCAAGATAGTTTAGTCTTGGATACAGACAAAATAGCAATACCCTCCTCAGAGTCTCAAGTTAGAGGTTAAGAATTACTTGAAGCAATCCCTAAGGCCTTTTCCCCAATAACTGATTGGATAAAAATCCATTCTTGCATATAAAATAAGGATGAAAGTGTATATGATTATAAAGCCTGATTATTCTAGAAGTTTTCGGAACATTCTGGGTTAGATCATTTAGACAAAGGAACTATGGAGACGTTTAATGCAATATTCATATCTGGGCTCAAACCTGAAATTTCACCCTTATTTAAAAGACATCATTTAGATTGGAAATCTCCTCCCACTGCTGAAGTGATTGGTTGGCTCACAAGTTTGCCCAAACTTTAGAAACAAAGCAGGCTGCTAAGGCTAACAAATTAATGACCCTTCAATTATAGCAGCTACAAGGGCCTACCCAGAAAAGAAAATTTAAATCAATAGACCTAAAACTAATCTCTGCCAGTACTGTAAAAAACCTGGCCATTGGAAAAATGAATGTTTTAAATCAAAGAATAAACAGAAGATTTCCACCCCAACTATCTTTCCACCCCATGACTCAGAATGTAGGGGCTCTGGAGACAGGACTTTTCTCATAGATAGATAGATACCCACCACTGTCGAGTCAATTCCGACTCATAGTGATCCTATAGGAGAGAGTAGACCTGCCCCATAGGGTTTCCAAGGCTGTAAATTTTATGGAATAAGACTGTCACATCTTTCTCCCATGGAGTGACTGGTGGGTTTGAACTGCTGACCTTTCCATTAGTAGCCAAGTTGCTTATTCACTGCACTCCCAGGGCTCCTTACTTTTACCATAGTGTCTCTAAACCCTCAAAGAGAAACAACTATGTACATTAATAGAGAATGCTGCCAATTATTAATTGATAGAGGAGCTACCCTATCTGCAATTAATCCCATATGTTTACAAACGCCCCTGCATAAGAGTAAAAAGACCTCAAAAGTAGTGGGGGATACTAATAAACAACAAACATTAATTCATTCTCAACCTGTGCAAATACCTCTTGTCTCCATTAAAGATCTACATCCTTTTTGCTTAGTCTTGACATCCCTGTGAATGTAATAGGATGTTATATTTTTGTCTAAATTGCCATTTATATAAGCTGAACATTTACATTAGGTAGATACACTCTTTGGAGAGATCAATCATGGGAGAATAGCAGGGATGTGCATGCACAGGGAGACAGCTCAGGGGCAGGAGTGCATGGAAGGGAAGGACACAGGGAAGAGGTAACTATGGGGAGGAAGTAGGAAGAGAGCTGTTGCATTGTGGGAAATTGCAGTCAATGTCATGAGACAAAGTGTATGTGAACTGTTGTATGGAAAATGAATTTGCTCTGTAAACTTTGACCCGAATCATGATA
>NW_006922775.1:188078-188504 GCF_000298275.1 Orycteropus afer afer
GGTTATTCAATTGTAATTTGTGTCTAACTCAGTGGGAGACAACAGCAGTCCCCATATGACACAACTAAACCCACAACTCCTGCAACTTCACTTCCTGAGCAAGAGCCACTACCTCCTTCTCCACCAATGGGCCAATGATAAAAAACTACCAAGAAAAATCTGAATCACCCTTTGCTGCTCTTGAAAAGCAGTTAAAAGAGATCTCAATACAACAATGCCACGATGCCTCAGAAACAACAGACCATCACAGTCCACACAAAGAAGCAGGATAAAGTGGTAGAGACAAGGGAGCAAGATAAAGACCCAGAACACATCCCTGAAGAAGAAGCAGCATTGGAATTCTCTGACAAGGAATTCAAAAGAATTATCTTTAGGTATCTTCAAATGATTGTGAGACAGACCAAAGAAAACACAGAAAAAACCTTA
>NW_006922775.1:196027-196473 GCF_000298275.1 Orycteropus afer afer
TAAATTTTTATGTGCTTCCAAAGACTTCTCCAAAAGAGTCAAAAGGGAACCTACAGATTGGAAAAAATATTTGGTAATAACATAATCGACAAGGGACTTATCTCTAGAATTTATAGAAAACTCCAACACCTCAATAAAAAAAAGACAAACAATCCAATTTAAAAATGGGCAGAAGACATGAACAGACACTTCACCAAGGAGCATATCCAAGCAGCCAACGAACATATGAATAAATGCTCATGATCATTAGCTACTAGAGAGATGCAAATCTAAACAACAGTGAGGTACCATCTTGCTCCAGGAGTAGTAGCAAAGTTCAACAAGACAGAAAACAACAAATGCTCATGACGTTGTGGAGAGATTGGGACTCTCATATACTGCTGATGGGACTGTAAAATGGTACAAACATTGTGGAAAGCAGTATGGTGATTCCTTCAAAAGTTGGA
>NW_006922775.1:198458-202903 GCF_000298275.1 Orycteropus afer afer
ATATGAGACAAAGTATATGTGAACTGCTGTACGGAAAGTGAATTTGCTCTGTAAATCTTCACCCAAATCACAATAAAAAAAAAAAAAAAAGAATTGCCCTTTACAATTTCATATAAAGGGGGAAATACTACTATTTTTTCCTGAAAACTCGAATTTAGGAATAGATAACATTAAAAAAGAAGAGGCTCTTTGCCCTATGCAAGCCCTTACTTTGCCCTTTCAAAGCTGTGCTTGCTCAGGTTCCTTTCCCGTGATATTTCTCAGATCCCTGAAATTTTATAGGCCACAACACCCACAGGTATTGGCGAACTATTGTCCACTGAATTTATTAAAATTCATGTGGACACATGAATTTGGACACTTCTACCCCAAATTCCCCAGTACCTACTCAATTAAGAAGGAAAGGAAGGACTAACTCTTATAATTCAGGATTTACTTTCTAAAGAGTTAGTAGTCCCCTGTACTAGCTCTGCAACACAACTGTCCTTCCAAGTAAGAAGCCACATAATAGAGGTTGGAGAGTTGTTTAGGACTTATGTGCAATTAACCACATTGTCATTCCTTGATTCCTGGTTGTCCCTAACCCGTATTTATTACTTTCCAATGTTCCCCCTGATGTGGCATGTGTTACTGTGATAGACCTTTGGAGTATCTTTTTAGTGGTTTTATTGACCCTGGAAGCCAATATTTATTTGCCTTTACTCAAGATAATCAGTAATTCATCTGGATTCTCTTGAACCCCCTAACTATTTTTCTTAGATTCTGTGTGCAGATTTGCAACCTTTACAATTTCCAAGTGAATCTACCTTGTTACAATATGTTGATGATTTACTGGTGTGCTCCACCTCTCAGCAAGCTTGTCTAGAAAACAGCATCACTTTATTAAAACATTTAGCTGCTGGTTGACATAAGTTGCTAGAGAAAAGTTACAATTAGCTCAGTCTCCTGTCAAATACTTAGGTCATTTAATCCCTGCAGAAAACATTTTTTATTGACCCCAAGAAACAATAAGCTACTGCAGTCTTCCTTTTACCTATAACAAAGAAACAAGGGGATTTTTAGGGCTCTGTGAGTATTGCTGAGCTTGGATTCCTAACTTTTCTCTCATGGGTCAACCTTTATACAAATATTTTAAAACCTCTGAGTCTGATCCATTTTACCTTACTCCACAAGATGAAGGGGGAAAAAAAAAAAGAATCTTTACTTATGATTGGAATGCAAAAATTGGAAACAAAGAAGAATCATGGGTAATTGGAAAATATGGCCTTGGTTATAGAAATGAGGCTGGAGATTGCATGATAGATTTTTGCAAAACCAATGAATTATTCATTGCAAATAACTTTTTCAACAACATGAACAGTGGCTACACATGTGGATCTCACCAGATGGAATACACAGGAATCTGATTGACTTCATCTGTGGAAAGAGACAATGGAGAAGCTCAGTATCATCAGTCAAAACAAGGCTAGTAGTTAACTGTAGAACGGATTATCACTTGCTCATATTCAAGTTCAAGTTGAAACTTAAAAAGATTAAAACAACTCCATGAGTGCCAAAATACAACCTTGATTATATCTCACCTGAATTTAGAGATCATCTGAAGAATGGATTTGATGCATTGAACACCAATGACCCAAAACGTGATAGGTTGTGGGATGACATAATGAACATCACACATGAAGAAAGAAAATAGTCATTAAAAAGACAGGAAATGAAGAAAAGACCAAAATGGATATCAGAAGAGACTCTGAAACTTGCCCTTGAACAGAGAGTAGCTAAAGCAAATGGAATAAATGATGAAATGAAAGAACTGAACAGAAGATTCCAAAGGGCATCTCGAGAAGACAAAGTATTATAATGAAGTGTGCAAAGACTTAGAGTTAGAAAACCAAAAGGGAAGAACATACTCAGCATTTCTCAAGCTGAAAGAACTAAAGAAAAAAAAATTGAAGCCTCTAGTTGAAATGTTGAAGTGAAAAATATTGAATGATGCAGGAAACATCAAAAGAAGATGGAAGGAATACACAGTCACTGTACCCAAAATAACTGGCCAATGTTTGATTGTTTCAGGATGTAGCATATGATCAAGAACCAATAGTACTTATAGAAGAAGTCAAAGCTGCACTGAAGGAATTGGTTAAAAAAAAAAAAGTCTCTAGGAATTGAAGGAATACCCATTGAGATATTTCAACAAATAGATGCAGCACTGGAGGGACTTACTTTTCTATACAAAGAAATCTGGAAGACATTTACCTGGCCAACTGACTGGAAGAGATCCATATTTGTGCTCAGTCCAAAGAAAGGTGACCCAATAAAATGTGGAAATTATTGAACAATATCATTAATATCACACACAAGTAAAATTTTGCTGAAGATATCTCAAAAAAGTTTGCAATAGTATATGGACAGGGAACTTCCAGAAACTCAAATTGGATTTAGAAGAGGACACAGAGTGAGGGATATCATTGTTGGTGTCAGATGGATCTTGGCTGAAAGCAAAGAATACCAGAAAGATGTTTATCTGGGCTTTATTAACTATGCAAAGACATTCTACTGTGTGGATCATAACAAATTGTCGATAACATTGAGAAGAATGGGAATTCCAGAACTCTTAATTGTTGTAATGAGGAACCTATACAAAGAACAAGGGGCTGTCGCTCAAACAGATCAGGGGGATACTGCATGGTTTAAAATCAGGAAGGGTTTGTGCCAGGGTTGTATCCTTTCACCATAGTTATTCAGTCTGTATGCTGAGCAAATAATCCAAGAAGCTGGACTATATGGAAGAACACAGCATCAGGATTGGAGGAAGACTCATTAACAGCCTGTAATACGCAGATGACACAATCTTGCTTGCTGAAAGTGAAGATGACTTGAAGCCCTTACTGATGAAGATCAAAGACTACTGTCTTCAGTATGGATTACACCTCACACCTGGACCAGTAAGCAACACCACTATAACTTGAGAAAAGATAGAAGTTTTCAGGGATTTCATTGTACTTGGATTCACAATCAACACCCATGGAAGCAGCAGTCAAGAAATCAGATGTGTTTCACTGGGCAAATGTGCTGCAAAAGACCTCTTTTAGTGTGTGACAAAGATGTCACTTTGAAGACTAAAGTGTGCGTAACTCAAGTCATGGTATTTTCAAATGCCTTATATGCATGTGAAAGTTGGACAATAAATAAGGAAGACTGAAGAAGAGATGGTTCCTTTGAATCATGTTGTTGGAGAATACTGAAAATACCATGGAATGCTGGAAGAATGAACAAATTGGTCTTGGAAGAAGTGGAGGCAGAATGGTTCTTGGAAGCAAGAATGTCCAGACTTCATCTCAACTACTTTGATCATGTAGTCAGAAGGGATCATTCCCTGGAGAAGGATATCATGCTTAGTAAAGGGTCAGTGAAAATGAAGAAGATCCTCAAGAAGATGGATTGACACAGTGGCTGCAATGATGGGCTCAAGTACAACAAGGATTTGTGAGGATGGCACAAGACTGGGCAGTGTTTCATTCTCTTGTACATAGATAGGGTTGCTATGATTCAGAGCTGATTTGATGATGCCTCACAGCAACAACCTAGCAGTAGTTTAGAGAGGGTCCTCTAGAAGAACCAATGGGGAACTATTCCAATGAAATAACTAATATTTTTGAACCTATCAAAGAAAAATTTTTATGACATCAGCAATTAGCCCAGCCAGATGAAATTGAGACATGGAAAAATTCAGTCTTTACCAAGACCCTAACACTAAGTTATGGTTAGGACCTGATGCTACAATTGTTCTTCCAAAACTTTTGCATATCCCTGTGATGAGAACTCTACATGAGGACATTCATCTAGGAAGAGATAAAATGATTGAAATTTTAAAGAAATAATGGTAAGGAAATTTTTCTGAGGCAGCTAAGCATGTGACCTTTTATTGTTCTATTTGCCCTCACTATAACTCTGGGAAATAATTTAAAACTTTACCTGGGCAATATCCTTTGTCCTATGGACCTATGCTTGAATGACAGATTTTATCCAGCTTCCACTTTCAAACAGTTATAAGTACATTTTAGTAATGACTTTTAGGTTTTCACATTGAGTAGAGGCTTGCCACTGCCAACACTCCACCACTTCTCTTGTAGCAAAGAGACTCCTCAAAAACATAATGCCTACCTAGGGAGCACCCAAAATTCTTTGCAGTAATCAGGGAACTCATTTTACCAGACAGGTTAGTGAAGAATTATGCTGAATATTCTCCATGTACTAGAGATTGCATTGCCCTTATCATTCTAATCCTCTGGACTTGCAGAAAGAGCAAATGATATAATAAAAACCCAACTTTATAAATTTTCTAAATCCTTAGGCTTGTATTGGACTAAAGTTTCCCTTTAGTCCTTTTAAATTTAAGAAGCACACCTTTTGGACCTCGTAAATATTAAAATAAAAACCCAACTCAC
>NW_006922775.1:204013-206336 GCF_000298275.1 Orycteropus afer afer
GGAGTAGCTGGTAGGTTTGATCTGATGACCTTCTGGTTAGCAGCCACATTCCTTATTCACTATGCTACCAGAGCTCCTTTCATGATATCTCACTCACTGCCATAGAGTCGAATCCAACTCATAGCGGCCCCACCTTGGGTTTCTGAGGCAGTATCACTATGGAAGTAGATTGCCCCCTCTTCCTTCCAAGGAGTGGCTAGTGGGTTTGAACTGCCAGCCTTCTGGTTAGCAGTCAAATGTCTTAGGCACTACGCCACCAGAGCTCCCTTCATAGAATAGGTTTTAGATAATATAATGGTCCTTGATTTCCTCCTAGCTCAATAAGGAGGAGTTTGTGCCTCTTGCTGTTCATGGATAAACACTTCTGGACATTACCAACATATATCAAAAGGCCTCCTAGTTATATACCATTCCCCCACGACCATACCTTCCTTTTTAGATACTTTTAGTTGGTTACCTCAGTGTATCATATCTAGAATACCTCTACCTGGCTTACTTCTTTTGTTGTTGTTGTTATAGGGCTTGTTGAATGTGTTATGCACTGTGTTTTTCATTGCCACAGCCAACCTTCAAAACATCTAGCCATGTGATGAATTAAGTATTTAGAAGAAACTAATTTTGGAATTAGTTGGGCTCAGGTATTGCAAGGATCACGAGGCTGGCACAGAACTGGGCAGTGTTTCATTCTGTTGAAACTCTTTTAGTTCTAGGATCAGACCTTTTAGAACGCCAAATTGTTACTCTAATATGGGCTTATTTGCAACACCTTCCCCAATGAGAATCAACTCACCTTGAAGAAGAGGTCTGAAGCTGTAGCAAGGTAATACCAGATGGTGCCCGGCCACCTCTAATAACAGAGCTGGTGTCTGGAGTCTTGAAATGTCAAAGAAAGCAGTCATCCTGTAAATACCAAATCCTTGCAGAAGATGAATAGCTCCTTTGTGGGTTATCTTTGGTGGGCTTATAAAAAAGAGGAGAATATATCAGAGACCCCAAAAACTGAGGCACTCAACATGACTAAATAGGCTTTCCCAGATCAAACTTAAACTCCATTTTGAATTTAAATGCAGGTTGGCCTAAAATCTCTGCTTCTGCTTCTCTGAAGGGAAAATTCAGCTTCTTATAAAAGTTTAACTACTTATAACCCAAAAGGAGAAAGGATCAAGAATTTAGCTTGTGCAAGGAATTGTTTATTAAAGATGTTTGTTGACAATTCAATTAAAAATGGGCAGAGAACAGGAACATACACTTCACCAAAGAGGAATACATGTGGTCAACAAACACATTAAAAAATGCTTGAAATCATTAGCCATTAGAGAGATGTAAATCAAAACAACAATGAGATATCATCTCACCCCTGCATTAATAGCAAAATTCCAAAAAACAGAAAACAACAAATGCCGGTGAAGGTGTGGAGAGATTAGACCCTCATACACTGCTGATAGGAGTGTAAAATATGGGAAATGGTATGGTACTTCCTTAAAAAGTTAGAAATTAAATTACCATATGATCCAGTAATCCTACTCGTATTTGTTGTTGTTGTTACGTGCCATCGAGTTGGACCTGACTCATAGCGACTCTTCTTTGGGTTGCCGAGGCAGTATCACTATGGAAGTAGATTGCCCAACCTTCCTTCCGAGGAGTGGCTGGTGGGTTTGAATCGCCAGCCTTCTGGTTAGCAGTCAAGTGCCTTAGGCGCTATGCTACCAGAGCTCCTACTTGTACTCATATATCCTAAAGGAATAAATGCCACGACATGAATGTTGTAATGTTGTTATGTTGTTAGGTCCCATCGAGTTGTCTCTGACTCTGTCTGTCTCTGACTCATAGAGACCCCATGTACAGCAGAATGAAATATCATCCAGCTACATGATCCTTGCTATACTTAAGCCCACTACTGCCACCACTGTATCAATCCATCTAATTGAAGGCTTTCCTCTCTTTTGTTGACCCTCCACCTTACCAAGCATGACATCCTTCTCCAGGGAATGGTCCCTTCTAACAACATGAACAAAGTAGGTGAGATAAAGTCTGGCCATTCTGACCTCCAAGGAGCATTCCAGATGCACTTCCTCCACCACAGATTTGTTAGTTCTTTTAGCAGTCCACAGTACTCTCAGCATTCTTTGCCAACACCACAACTTAAAAGCATCAATTCTTCTTTGGTCTTCCTTATTCATTGTCCAGCTCTCACATGCATATGAGGTGACTGAAAATACCATAGCTTGTGTCAGGAACACCTTAGTCCTCAAGGAGACATTTTTGCTCTTCAGCACTTGAAAGAGGTCCTTTGCAGCTGATTTGCCCAGTGCTATATGTCGTC
>NW_006922775.1:208077-217312 GCF_000298275.1 Orycteropus afer afer
ATGATATCCCTCATTCCACATCCTCTTCTGAATCCAGCCTGCATTTCTGGAAGTTTTCTGTCAATATACTGCTTCAACCATTTCTGAATTATCTTCAGTAAGATCTTACTTGCATGCGATATTAATGATGTTGTTCTATAATTTCCACAATGTGTGGCATCACCTTTCTTTGGAATGGGCACAAATATGGATCTCTTCCAGTCAGTTGGCCAGGTAGCTGTCTTCCAAATCTCTTGACATAGCCGAGTGAGTGCCTCCAGCAGTGCATCCGTTTGCTGAAACATCTCAATGGATATTCTGTCAATTCCTGAAGGCTTTTTCTTCCCCAATTCCTTCAGTGCAACTTTGACTTCTTCCTTCAGTACCATTGGTTCTTGAACATATGCCACCCCCTGAAATGGATGAAGATCAACCAGTTCTTTTTGGTACTGTAACTCTGTGTATTCCTCCCATCTTCTTTTGATGCTTCCTGCATCATTCAATATTTTGCCCATAGAATCTTTCAATATTGCAAATTGAGGCTTAAAGTTTTTCCTCAGTTCTTTCAGATTGAGAAATGCCAAGCATGTTCTTCCTTTTTGTTTTTCTAACTCTAGGTCTTTGCACATTTCATTATAGCTTTTGGCTTTGTCTGCTTGAGCTGCCTTTTGAAATCTTCTGTTCAGCTCTTTTGTCCTGTCATTTCTTCCATTTGCTTTAGCTACTCTTTGCTCAAGGGCAAGTTTCAGAGTCTCTTCTGACATCCATTTTGGTCTTTTCTTTCTTTCTCTTATTTTTAATGACCTCTTGCTTTCTTCATGGATAATGTTCTTGATATCTTCCCATAATTCATCTGACTTCTGGTCATTGGTGTTCAACGCATCAAATCTATTATTTAGACGGTCTCTAAATTCAACAGGGATATATTTAAGGTCATATTTTGGCTCTTGTGGATTTGTTTTGTCTTCAACTTCAAGTCGAACTTGGATATGAGCAGTTGATGGCCTGTTCCACAATCAGCTTCTGGCCTTGTTTTGGCTGAAGATACTGAGCTTTTCCATCACCTCTTGGCACAGATGTAGTCAATCTGATTCTTGTGTACTCCATCAGTGAAGTCCATGTGTATAACCACCATTTGTGTTGTTGGAAAGGGTATTTGCAACGAATAAGTTGTTGGTCTTGCAAAATTCTATTATGTGATCTCCAGCGTTATTTCTGTCACCAAGGCCAAATATTCCAACTACCAGTGATTCTTCTTTGTTTCCAACTTTTGTATTCTAGTCACCGGTGATAATTAACACATCCTGATTGCATGTTTGGTCAATTTCAGAAGTTGATTAAAATCTTCAATTTCCTCATCTTTGGCTTTGGTAGTTGGTGTGTAAATTTGATTAATCGTAGTATTAATGGGTCTTCTTTGTAGGTGTATGGATATTATCCTATCACTGACAGCATTGTACTTCAGGACAGATCTTGAAACATCCTTTGTGATGATGAATGCCACGTCATTCCTCTTCAAACTGTCATTCCCGGCATAGTAGATCATATGGTTGTCTGATTCAAAATGGCCAAAACCAGTCCATTTCAGCTCACTAATGCCTAGAATATCAATCTTTACGTGTTCCATTTCATTTTTGACAACTTCCAATTTTCCTAGATTCATACTTCATACATTCCATGTTCCAATTATTAATGGATGTTTGTAGCTATTTCTTCTCAATTTGAGTCATGTCACGTCAGCACATGGAAGTTCTGAAAGATTTACTTTATCCATATCATTAAGGTTGGTTCTACTCTGATGAGGCAGCTCTTTCCTAGTCTTATTTTGAGTGCCTTCCAACTCAAGGGGCTGGTCTTCCTGCACTGTGTCAGACAATGTTTCCAAGCTATTCACAAAGTTGCCCAGTAATGTATCAGACAGTGCTTCTCTGCTATTTATAAGGTTTTCCCTGGCCAAGTTTTTGAGATGTGAGTGGTCTCTTCCGTCTTCCTAGTCTGTCTCAGTCTGTAAGTTGCCTTGAAACCTGTGCACCATGTGCAACCCTGCTGGTTTTTGAAACACCAGGGGACAGCTTCACATCTATGTGAAAACCACACAGGATGACAATCTGACAGAATAGTTTGTCTCCCTTAACTATTGGAAAACTCTCTGCCCTTCCTTTACCTAATTCCTACCTGGATCCTGTAGCTTTTGTGGTCCCTGGTGCTTTCCCCCTTCCTTTCCTGGATCTGAGGGCTGGGGCCTCCCTGCCTCCCATCCCTTACCTGTATCCTGAGCCCCTCTCCTGGATCCTGTGGATTTGTTGTCCCTGGCACTCTCCCACTCCCTTTCCTGGCACTGGATTCTGGGGCCTGTATGCCTCCCACCCCCTACCTGGATCCTGCAGCTTTTGTGGTCCTCATTGCTCTCCCCCTCCCTTTCCTGGCTCTGGGGGATGGGGCCTGTCTGCCTCCCCCCCTTACTGGATCCTGCAGCTTTTGTGGTCCCTGACATGAATAGATATAGGCAAACCCAGGTTTATTACAACATTATTCTCAATAGCAAAAGGATGGAAGCACCTTAAGTGTCCATCAATGGATGAATGAATAAACAAACTATGGTACATAAACACAATGGAATAGTATGTAATGTTAAAGAATAATGACAAATTTGTGAAACACCTCATAACATGGACAGACCTGGAGGAAATTTGCTGACTGAGATTGTGGTGGTTATGTTTGTGTATCAACTTTGCTGGGCCTGGTTGAGTGGCTGGGCAGCTGGTGGTAGTTATTCCCCATGATGAGACTGCCAACCAACTTCACGGTGCGATCTACCACAAGCAGCTGAGTAGCTGCTTTGGGTATGTGGTCTGCTTCCCATATGTAAGAAGCAGCTTTGGGAATGGTGTCTAGCTTATGGCACGCTTGGACCCTGCATGTAGCTGAGTCATTGTTCAGGAGCCTGCCAAGCTCTGCCGACCTTGGGACTTACAATGGACTTGAATTAATGGCCTGCTGTGTGGTTTGGTAACATCAGGACTGTGAGTTTTTACTTGTCAACCTTGGGGCTTGTCAGCCTCAGCAGCTAGCAGCTGTCTGAGTGAAGAAACACCTCCAGCTTCAGTGGGCCGGGAGCTGGAGGCAGAGCTGAAGCCCAAGGCTGAGGGGAATTCATCCAGCCCCTAGAGCCTGGCACTTTGAACTTGGACTTAAAGCCTCCAAACTGTAAAAGAATAACTCCTGTTTATTCAAGCTATCCCATTTGTGGCATATTCTTGTCAGAGTGGCACGAGGTAACCAGAACAGAGATTGTTGTTGTTGTTATGTGCCATCGAGTTGGCCCCAACTCATAGCGACCCTTACTTGGATCTGAGGTGGTATCACTATGGAAGTAGATTGCCCAACCTTCCTTCCGAGGAATGACTGGTGGCTTTGAACTGCCAGCCTTCTGGTTAGCAGTCAAGTGTCTTAGGCATTATGCTGCCAGAGCCCCTGAGTGAGATTAGTCAATCACAAAAGCACAAATGTTGTATGATACCGCCACTAAAAATGTCAAGAAAAAGTTTATATACAGAAAGAAACATTCTTTGAAGGTTGCCAGATGTGGTTGGAGAAGAGAAAGCAAATCACTAACTAGAGTGTAGATGTTTATTAACTTGAGAAAAGGGAAAGACAATGTACAATAAGTGGGAGGTAAGTACAAAATGATCAAGGCAAAGGAAGACCCTGAGAGGAACACAACAGTCAAAGGGAACAAAGATAAAATATTATTGCAGACTTTCGATAAGATGGCAGAATAGACAGACAACCTACACAGACACTCTTCAACAAAGAAAAGAGAAACCAATTGCCACAGATACAGAAGATAATCCTGGAGACCTGGGCTATGAAAGGAAGGATACAGAAGTGAATTCAATACCAGCTAGTAGAAGAACTTGAATGAAAACAGTGAATAAGGAGACAAATGGAGCTGCGGACTGTCAGCTATCCTGATGGCATGGATAATTTTTATATTTCCAAGTGTTGTTAGGACCTGAGAATTAACCTAAAAATCAGCCCTGCTCACCAAGGGCTGGATGGACAACTGCACTGGTGGCTAAAAAGGGAAACAGTAAAGAAGGAGACAAATTGAGCTGTGGACATTCAGCTGTCCAGAAGGTGCAACCATTTTGGATATTTAAAGTGGCAGCATTCCAGTTCCAATCCTAGGGATCTAAGAATAGGTTCTGCTTCCTAAGATCAGCAAAGACACACTGGAGGCTGATGACTAGAACGATTTGTTAGTCCTCTTGTTACTCTTATACCCCACATCCTCTTGGTGAATGGAGGTGTGGCCATCTCCCACCTCCACCTACCACTGGACTGGCAGAAATCCCATCCCAATTTGGGTGCCCTGCCTTGCACCACCCAGATTTTGTTTTGTTTGTTTTTACATTATTCTTTTTTCTTTCTTTCTATTTTTATTCTTCATTTTTCCCTTCCCAGGTTCCAGTTTTTTTTCCTCTTCCTTTTTCCTGGTTCCCATCTTTCTTCTTTCTTCTGTTTCTTCCTATCCCTAGTTTTTATTTTTTGCATTTTTCTCATTTTTTCATTTATTATTCTTCTACTCTAGCTCTTTTCTCTTATTCCCCTTTCCCCAGATATTGTGTTTTCTTTTCTCTCCCTCCCTTTTCTGTCTTTTTAGAGTATGTCTTTAAATATTTCTTCTCATTTATCATCCCCCCCTTTTTACTTTCCCTTTTTTGGTGATTGGTATTGTGCATTTATGTGATGTATTTTTTATCTTCTTGTTATTACTTTTTAAAAAATTTTTTTTTTGTTTTTTTCTAACTGAGTGGGAGACAGCAAAAGTGTCTATACAACCCAACAATACCTGCACCTCCTGAAGCCCCCTACTGAGTGAAGGCCACCACTTGCTTCTGCACCAACTGGCCAGCAATACAAGCCAGCTTTTAATTGCTCTCCACAAACAGCTAACAGAGATCTGTGCAGTGACTCTCATTCTCTACCACACCCACAGGAGACAGGTGGTGAGTGCATAAGTATTGCCAATGAATGAATAGAGGAAAACAGTACCCTGATTACTAAGATATAACAAAACAAAACAAAGAAAAAAAATCATGGGCAAATCACACCAACTTACAATCAACAATTAAATATAAATATAATGACGTCACAACGTCTTGGGGACAACAGACCTTCACAGTCCAGAGAAAGAAGCAAGATAAAGTCATAGACACAAGAAACCAGGATACAGACCCAGAAAACATTCCTGTGGAAGAAGCAGCATTGGAACTCCATGATAAGGAATTCAAAAGAATTGTATTTAAGTACCTTTAACAGACTGAGAGACAGATCAGGGAAAACACTGAAAAAAATTAAGGAAACACAGACAAAACCATAGAACAATTTTGGAAGACACTACAAGAAAAAGAAGGTCAAAATAAATGAAAATTAGAAATGATACAAAATCTACACATAAAAATCCAGAAGATTAATACTAAATTTTCAGAAATAGATAACACATTGAATGGCAAAGGAATAGAATTGAATCAATGGAAGACTGAATTAATGAGATTGAAGGCAAATACCTCAATACTTCTTTAGAAAGCAATCAATCAGAAAAAAGTTCAAAACAAAATGAAGATCGCCTAAGATTCATGTGGGATACCATCTAAAGGAATAATCTACTAGTAATCAGAATTCCAGAAAAGAAAGAGAAAAATAAAACCACAGAGAAAATCGTCCAAGATTTGTTGGAAAAGAATTTCCCTGATATGATGAAGGATGAGACTATATCCATTCAAGAAGCCCAACAAACCCCAAACAGGATAGACCCCAAAAGAAAATCACCAAGACATATCATCATCAAACTCACCAAAAACCAAAGACAAAGAAAGAATCCTGAAAGCAGCAGGGGAAAAACAAAAAGATACCTATAAGAGGCAATCAATAAGACTAAGCTCCGATATCTCAGCAGAAATCATGCAGGTGAGAAGACAGTGGGATGGTATATATAAAATGCTGAAAGAAAATTTTTCAACCAAGAATTATATACCCAGCAAAATTGTCCCTTAAATATGATGGTGAAATTAGGACATTTCCAGATAAGCAGAAATTAAGGCAATTAGTTAAAACCAGAACAACCTTACAAGAGATGCTAAAAGGAGTCTTTTGGACAGAAAAGCAACAATGGCAAACAACAACCCACCATTAACACACATGATGATGTAACCCAGAAACTAATCCAGTATCCAAAGTAAATAAGCCCACAAGATTGTAAACAGGGAACCAGAGACATCAATTGACAAATGAGGAGAACTACAAATAAAAAGAGGGAAAAAAAATTGTGTAGTTACAGAACTTGTAAATGGTAGGAAAGTCAAGACAACTACAAGATAGAATGGACTGTTCTAAACTTGAGAAGAAAATTATAAATCACATGGTAACCTCAAAGAAAAACGATAAACTTTCACATCCAAATAAGAATGAGGACCAGCACAAATATTTAGCAAATACTAAAACAATAGCCATGAAGGAAGTGATAATACAATTCATAAACAAAATGAACTCAGCACAAAAAAATTATATAGAACCAAGAAATCAGCAACACCATGAAAAAGCACATAACAAAATGACAGGAACAAATTTATACTTGTTAATAATTACGCTGCCAAAAGAGCAAAAAGAGACTCTACAGATCAGGAAAAAATATTTAGTAAAGACATATATGTCAAGGGCCTTATCTCTAAAATTTGTAGAAAACTCCAACACCTCAACAACAAGAAGTTTAAAAATCCAATTAAAAAATGGGCAGAAGACATGAATAGACACTTCACCAAGGAGAATATCCAGGTGGTCAGCAAATACATGAAGAAATGCTCATGATCATTACCCATCAGAGAGATGCAAATCAAAACAACGAGATACCATCACACCCCAGCACTAATGGCAAAGTTCAACAAGACAGAAAATAACCAATGCTGAAGAGGATGTGGAGAGATTGAGACTCTCATACACTGCTGGTGGGACCGTCAAATGGTACAATCCCTGTGGAAAGCAGTATGGTAATTCCTTAAGAAGCTGGAATTAGAAATACTATGTGACCCAGCAATGCCATTACTAGGTATATATCCTAAGGAAGTGAGAGCCAGGACAAGAACAGATATATGCACACCCATGTTCATCAGTTACAATAGCAAAAAGATGGAAACAACCTATGTGCCCATCAACAGAAGAATGGGTAACCAAAGTATGGTACATGCACACAATGGAATACTATGCAACACTAAAGAATAATGTAGAATCTGCAAAATACCACATTACATGGATGGAGTCGGAGGACATTATGATGAGTGAAATAAGTCAATCATAGAAGGACAAATATAGTATTAGTCAATTATTGTTAAAAGTCAAGGAAATGTTTATATATGGAAGGAAAACTCTTTTGTTGGTTACCAGGGGTGGGAGGGAAGGGGACAGAACAATGGGAAAAAAAATTGCATTGATTCATGTCACTTTAGTTTTGTGTATTTCACTGTCACTGTACATAAATTATATTTCAATAAAATGTATTTTTTAAAAATAGTTCCTCAAATATGATCATGAAATTAGGACATTTCCAGATAAGCAGAAATGAAGGACATTTGTTAAAACTGGACCAACTTTATAAGAGATGCTAAAGGAAGTCCGTTGGACAGAGAACCAATAACAGCAAACAACAACCGACCATTAACACAGATGATGACAAAACCAGAAATCAACTCAGTTATGGAAGTATCCAAAGTAAAATAAGCTTATAAGACTATAAACGGAACCAGAGTCATCAATTGGCAAGTGAGGACAACTACAAACTAAAAAGAGGGAAAAATAATGTAATTAAAGAACTTCTAAGTGGTGAAGAAGTTAAGACAATTGCAAGATAGAATAGACTGTTCTAAACTTCATAAGAAAATTATAAATCACAGGGTAACCTCAAAGAAAAATAATAAACTTTCAAATCAAAATAGAAAAGAGGACAAGGAGAAATATTTAGCAAATACTAAACAATAGCAAGAAATGAAATGATAGCGTGATTCATAAACAAAATGAGCTCAGCACAGCAAATTATATGGAACAAAGAAATTAGCAACACCATGAAAAAGCACATAACAAAATCACAGCAACAAATTTATACATGTCTATAATTACGCTGACTATAAATGGACTAAATGCACCACTCAAGAGATGGAGAGTTGCAGACTGGATAAGAAAACATAACCCATCAATATGCTGTCTATAAGAGACACACCTTAAGGCAAAGACAAAAATAGACTAAAAATCAAAGGTTAGAAGAAGATATATCAAGTGAATGGCAATCAAAAAAGAGCAGGAGTGACAATATTAATTTCAGATAAAATTGACATTAAGACAAAAACCACCATAAGAGACAAGGCAGGACATTATATAATGATTAAGGAATTGATTGAACAAGAAGACATAGACATAAGAAATATCTATGCACCCAATGAAAGAGCCCTAAAATACATATATCAGAGTTTAACAGAATTGAAAAGACAAATAGATGACTCTACACTAGAAGACTTTAATACACTATTTTCAATGAAAGATAAAAACAACTGGAAAGAAACTCAATAAAGATGCAGAAGAACTAAACAATACAATCCATCAACTTGAAGTTGTAGACATCTACAGAGCACTTCACCCAATAATAGCACAATATACATTCTTTTCCAATACATCATTCTCTAGGATAGACCATACCAAAGACAAAAACAAAAACCCCAAATTCACTGCCATTGAGTTGATTTGGATTCATAATAACCCCCTTCGGGTTTCCACGGTGGTAAATCTTTACAGAAGTAGATTGGCCAGTCTTCCTTCCGTGGAATGGCTTGTGGATTTGAACCATTAACCTTCTGGTTAGCAGTCAAATGCCTTAGGCACTACACCAACAGAGCTCCTTAGGATAGACCATATGTTAGGCCAAAGAGCAAGCCTTAATAAATTTAAAAACATTGAAATACTGCAAAGCATCTTCTCAGATCACAATGCTATAAAATTAGAAATCAACAACAGGAAGATTAATGGAAAAAGAACACATGGAAACTGGAAAACACACTCCTTAAAAACGAGTGGGTAACAGAAGAAAAAAAAAATGAAGTTAAAAAGTCCCTGACACACCCATGTTCATCACAGCACTATTTACAATAGCCAAAAGATGGAAACAACCTAGATGTCCATAGACTGAGGAATGGATAACCAAACTATGGTA
>NW_006922775.1:219597-220744 GCF_000298275.1 Orycteropus afer afer
CATTTTGAATGTTTACAAGCGGCAGCCATTTTGGATTTTAAAGTGACCAAAGTGCAGCCATTTTGAATGTTTATAACTGTTGGCCATTTTGGATATTTAAAGTGACCGAGGGCACAGCCATTTTGAATCTTTACAAGTGGTGGCCATTTGGATTTTAAAGTGACAGCATTCTCATTTGGATTCCAGAGACATAAGAATAAGCTGTATTTGCCAAGGACAGCAGGGAAATACGGAAGGCTGACAACAGGAAAGGAGACAGGGGGTGAGTGTGTAAGTCCTGCCAACTAGTAAATAGAGGAGCACAGCACAGTACCCTGCTTACATAGATAACCTACAAACAAAACAATGAAAACAAAAATTGTGGGCAAGTCACTCCAACATACAATCACCAATTAAATATAAACACAAAAACATCACAATGCCTCAGAGACAACAGAGCATCATAGGGCACACAAAAAAGCAAGATAAAGCAGGAGAAACAAGGGAACAGGATGCAGACCCAAAACATCCCTGAGGAAGATGCAGCATTGGAACTCCCGGATAAGGAATTCAAGAGAATTATATTTAGGTATATTCAATGAATTGAGAGACAGATCAAGGAAAACACTGACAAAATTGAGGAAAACACAGAGAAAACCCTAGAACAATTTCAAAAGACAATGCAAGCACAAAATGACAAAATAAATGAAAATTTAGAAATGATACAAAATCTACACATAAAAATCCAGAAGATTAATATTAAATTTTCAGGAATATATAACACATTTAACGGGCAAAGGAGTAGAATTGAATCATGAATTAGTGAGGTTGAAGGCAAATACCTCAATACTTCTTTAGAAAGTGATCAATCAGAAAAAAGTCCAAAACAAAATAAGGTCTAAGGTTCATGTGAGATATCATCAAAAAGAATAACTTAATTGCCAGCAAGATGGCAGACTAGGCAGAAGGATTGCACAGACCCTCTTCAACAAAGATAAGGGAAACCAATTAACACAGACACAGAAGATAATCGTGGACCCCTGAGCCTTGAAAGGAAGGATACAGAATTGGACTAAACCCCAATTAGCAGAAGAATTTGCATGAAAATACCAAAAAAAGGAGACATACAGAGCTGTGGTCTGACAGCGAATGGAGTGACCCTGACAGT
>NW_006922776.1:0-7167 GCF_000298275.1 Orycteropus afer afer
CCCAGCCTCACAATCCTTGCTATATCTGAAACCATCATTGCAGCCACTGTGTCAATCTATCTAGTTGAGGGTCTTCCCCTTCTTTGTTGACCCCCTTCTTAACCAAGCATGATATCCTTCTCCAGGGAATGGTTCCTTCTGACAACATGACCAAAGCAGGTGAGACGAAGTCTGGCCATTCTCGCTTCAAAGGAGCATTACAGCTGCACTTCTTCCACTACAGATTTGTTAGTCCTTTTAGAAGACCATGGTGCTCTTAACATTCTTCTCCAACACCAAAACTCAAAAGCATAAACTCTTCTTCCATCTTCCTTCTTCATTGTTTAACTCTTACATGCATAAGAGGTGATTGAAAATATCATGGCTTGGGTTAGGCACAGCTTAGTCTTCAAGGAGACATCGTTGCTCTTCATCATTTGAAAGAGGTCTTTTGCAACAGATTTGCCCAGTGCAATAGATTGTCTGATGTCGTGATTGCTGCTTCCTTTGGTGTTGATTGTAGAACCAAGTAATATGAAGTCCTTGACAACTTCAATCTTTTCTCCAATGTATCTTGAAGCTGTTTATTGGATCAGATGTGAAGATTTTTGTTTTCTTTATATTAAGGTGTAATCCATATTTTTGACTGCAGTCTTTAATCTTCATCAGTAAGTGCTTCAAGTCATCCTCACTTTCAGCAAGCAAAGTTGTGTCATCTGCATATCACAGGTTGTTAATGACTCTTCCTCCAGTTCTGATTATCTTCTTCATATAATCCAGCTTCTCAGATTATTTGCTCAACATACAGATTGAATAAGTATGATGAGAGGATACAACCCTGATGCACTCCCTTCCTGACTTTAATCCATGCAGTATCCCCTTGTTTTGTTGAAGTGACAGCCTCCTGATAAATGTACAGGTTCCTCATGAGTACAGCCAAATGCTGTGGAATTTGCATTCTTCTCAATGTTATCCATAATTTGTTATAATCCACACAAATGCTTTTGCATAATCAATAAAACAAAAATAAACATATTTCTGGTATTATTTGCTTTCAGTCAAGATTCAGCTGACATCAGCAATGATATCCCTCATTCCAGATCCTCTTGTGAATCCACCTTGCTTTTCTGGAAGCTCTCTTTCAATATATTGCTTCAATTGTTTTACATGTGTGTGATATTAATGACAATATTTAATAATTTCCACAGTCTGTGGGATCACCTTTATTTGGAATGGGTACACATATGGATCTCTTGCAGTCAGTTGGCCAGGTAGCTGTCTTCCAAATCTCTTGGTATAGTCTAGTGAGAGTCTTCAGTGGAGTATCCATTTGTTGAAACATCTGAATGGGTATTCTACCAATTCCTGGAGCCTTGTTATTCACCAGCTCCTTCAGTGCAGCTTCAAGTTTTTCCTTCAACACCATTGGTTTTTGACCATATGTCATCTCCTGAAATAGATGAACATTGACCAATTCTTTGTGGTACAGTGACTCTGTGTATTCCTTCCATCTTCTTTTGATGCTTCCTGCGTCGTTCAATATTTTGTCCGTAGAATCTTTCAATATCGCAACTCGAGGCTTACATATTTTCCTCAGTTCTTTCACCTTGAGAAATGCCAAGGGTGTTCTTCCTCTTTGGTTTTCTAGCTCCAGGCCTTTGCACATTTCATTACAGCAATTGGCTTTGTCTTCTCAAGCTGATCTTTGAAATCTTCTGTTCAGCTCTTTTACCTTGTCATTTCTTCCACTTGCTTAACTACTCTCTGCTCAAGGGCAAGTTTCAGAGTCTCTTCTAAAATTAATTTTGGTCTGTTCTTCCTTTCTAGTCTTTTTAATGATCTTTCGCTTTCTTCATGGTTATGTTTTTGAAGTCATCCCACAATTCCTCTGGTTTTCGGTCATTGGTGTTCAATGCATCAAATCTATTCCCTAAAAGGTCCTAAATTCAGGAGGGATATTTTCAAGGTCATATTTTGGCTTTGTGGACTTGTTTTAATTGTCTTCAACTTGAACTTCAATGTGCATAGGAGAAGTTGGCCTGTTCCACAGTCAGCTCCTGGCCTTGTTTTGGCCGAAGATATTGAACTTCTTCTTTGCCTCTTGCCACGGATATAGTCAATCTGAGTCCTACGTATTCCATCTGGTGAAGTGCATGTGTATAGTCATCGCTTAGGTTTTTGAAAAAATCTATTTGCAATGTATAAGTCATTGGTCCTGCAAAATTCTATCATGTGATCTCCAGTGTTATTTCTATCACCAGGCACATATTTTCCAGCTACCAGTAACTCTTCTTGGTTTCCAACTTTTGCATTCCAGTCACCTGTGATAATCAATATATGTTGGTTGCATGTTTGGTCAATTTCAGACCACAAAAGTTGGTAGAAATCTTCAGTTTCCTCATCTTTGGCTTTAGTGGTTGGTGTATAGATTTTAATAATAGTAGTATTAACTGGTCCTCTTTGAAGCTGTTCAGATATTATCCTATCACTGCCAACATTGTACTTTAGGACAGATCTTGAAACAGTCTTTGTGACAATGAATGCCACACCATTCCTCTTCAATTTGTCATTCTTGGCATGATACATCATATGGTTGTCTGATTCAAAATGGCCAAAACTAGTAAATTTCAGGTCACTAATGCCTGGGATATTGATTTTTATGCATTCCATTTCATTTTTGACAGCTTCCCATTTTCCTAGATTCATATTTGTACATTCTATGGTCCAATTATTAATGGATGTTTCCATTTACTTCTACTCATTTTGAGTCATGCCACATCAGCCAATGGAGATTCTGAAAGCTTTACTCTATCCATATCATTAAGGTGATCTCTACTCTGACAAGTCAGCTCTTCCCTAGTCAAATTTTGAGTGGCTTCTGACCTGATGGGCTCATATTCTTGCACTATATTGGACATTGTTTCAGAGCTATTCATGAAGTTTTCCAGTAAGATATCAGACAGTGTTTTAGCACTATTCATAAGGTTTTCACTGACCAATTGTTGAGAAGTGGATGGCCTCTTTCTTCTTCCTAGTCTGTCTCAGACTTTAGCTCTGCTGAAACCTGTATGCCATGGGTAACCCTGCTGGAATTTTACAACACCAGTAGCATAGCCTTACAGCAACATGTAAGCCACTGCAGGACAACAAACTGATAGACAAGTTTGTCTCCCTTAGTTGTTCCTAACCTCACTGTGCCCAACTACCTTGGGCCCCGGCCTTAAAATAGTGCTGCCCCCAAGCAAAAAGAAGGCCCCATGCCTTAGGCCTGCCTATCTCAGCCCCAGCCTTAATATAGAGCAGCACCCATGTGAAAGGCAGCCCCTGAGCTCCCCCATGGAATGCATACATACATTCATATATACATACATACATATATAAACACACATATATATATGTGTGTGTGTGTATGTATACTATATTATAAATATATATATATATGTCCTTGAGTGACAATTAGGGTATAAGCTTTCATCCTGGACCCAGTTTTGATTAAAGTCTTACCCAAGCTAATCAAACACACAGACTAATGATCATTTTCACTGATTTAGATATAAATTAATGATGTAATCAGAACAATTAAAATAGAAGTCAGATCACAGCACTCTCATGCACAACACTCCAATAGCTATCATGAAGAACACAAAAAAAATCCTTAGTGCTATCTGCAAAACCCTAAACAAAAATGTCCCCTCCCCTTGGTATCTCTCCTTCACCAAATTCATCTGGATACCACTCACATTTGCCTTCTTTTTTTCCTTGAGTTGTCAAAGTTACTTCTAACTGAATGCCTTTGTACTTTCAGTTATCTCTATCATAGATGTTTTTATTTTCAAAGGTATCTGCAAAGGGAACCCCAACCCACTCTTATATTTCTGCTCGTATGTGACTTTATCAATGTTGCCTTCTTTGGACTGCCTGATGTAAAATAGGAACTTCACTCTCCCCTCCATCTTCATCAAGATTATAACATATTTTTCTCCACAGCATTTATTGCTTATTTATTACTTATTTATTTCCTTATATAGTTTTAATTCCAGTTAACCCTTAAGTGCCACAAAGGCAAAGACTTTTGTCTGTTTAGTTTAGGCTTTATCCCCAGGATTTAAGCATAGACTGACACCTGGTGTAAAATCAGTAAAATTTTCAGTGCAAAGGGATACTCCATACTTTGATATTTTGGGTTGTTGTTATTGTTAAGGAGCTCTGGTAGCATAGTGCTTAAGGCATTTGACTGCTAACCAGAAGGCTGGTTATTCAAACCCACCAGCCACTCCTCAAAAGGAAGGTTAGGCAATTTACTTCCATGGTGATACTTCCTCGGCCACCCAAGGAGGGGTCACTATGAGTCAGGTTCAACTTGACAGCAGTGAGGTGGGAGTGTTGTTGTTAGGTGCCACTGAGTGATGTAGTGCCTAAGGCATTTGACTGCTAACCAGAAGGTTGGTGCTTCAAACACATCAACTGCTCCTAAAGAAGGATGTGGGGGTGGTCTCCTTCCATAAAGATTTACTGCCTCAGAAACCCAATGGGGGTTGCTATGAATCTGAGTCAACTTAATGGCAGTGAGTTTTTTTTGGTGGTGGGGTTTAGATTATGGGTAATAAAATAATAATTTTGACTTTCTAGTTTATTCATGTATCTAAGATGTATATAAAATAATTACATGTTTAATTATTCAAAATAATTGATACAATTGATGTGTACATAAATACAGTAAAAATCACAGATAGTGAGCTTTTTACAGGATTATTTTGATCTATTGAAATTTCAAACATTGTTGTTGAATGCATTATTTTTCATCTCCAATGAGATGAGTAAGAATTACTGTCCTCTTTCACAAGATCATAAAATTTAGCTTCAGAGAAAGGTTACTTTGCTTAGTCTAAGGCACACTTCTTGAAAATCTAAATAATTTGGGTAGAGATAGCCATAATAATGGCACAATGTACAGAATGTAAACAATGTCACTGAATTGTACGTGGAGAAATTGTTGAACAAGTGTATGGTTTACTTTGCATATATTTTCACCAAAAATAAAACAAAATAAAAACAACTATGGAGCAGTTCTACTCTGCACACGTCAGGTCAAGAGTTGACCTGATTTGATATCAACTGGCTTGTTTTTTGAGGATTTTAGACACTTTGGTTGGACTGTGAGTTTGCAGGAGTTTATTTTCATGTATTTTTTCTATATATATCATACATACAATTATGATATAAAGATTTAAATGAAGTGAGAAATAAATATGCTGGAAAATCTTCATGATTGCAATTATTCAGAATTTGAGAAGCAAAGCAGATGTATAGCCATCAAAGAAAAATAATATTTTTCCTTTACTTCAAACACTGGTCTACAGTGAATCCTTTGATTTGTTTCTTTGTTCAACAAGGTGTTCACACAGATACACTTTTATTTGATACTAGCTGGCTGACCACTATATGCAAGACACCAGGCTAAGTGCTGACATAAACATTCTTCATAGCTATGTAAAGTTAAGGAGAAGAAAAAAGTCACAAGCATAATTCTAGAAAATGTAAAATTAAGACAATAATTTGGGTCTTCTGATGTTTAGCCAGTTTTTATTAATATGTATCCTTATATATGCATGTAGAACATATCTTCTAACATAATTTGAAAATTTTTATGCACAATAAACAATAAAAAGTACTTTAAAGTCCATGCTTAAAAAAATGTTATTTGGGTGAAAGCTTACTTTTCATACAGTAGGTCACATATACTTTGTCTGATGGCATTGACAGCAATTTCCCACAATGCAACAGCTCTCTTCTCATTTCCTCCTAAGAGTTAACCTCTTCCCTGTGTCCTTCTTCCTATACACTCCTGCCCAGTAAGCCATCTCCCTGTGTGTACACAGCCCTTCTATTCTCCTATGATTGATCCCTCCAAGGAATATATCTACCTAATGGAAATTTTCAGCTCATATGTCTGTTTTTGTTTGGCTGGCAGCCACAGGAGTGGGTTCAATTCCAGACCTGAAGGGCACCTGGAGCCATAGTCTTAGGGGTTCCATCAGACTCTGTAACAACAGCAAATCTGGTCATTTTAATTTTTTTTTTTTTTTATGATTTTGAGTTTTGTTCCACATTTTTCTCCACTCTGTCCAGGATCTTCTACATAGATCTCCCTCCAAGTGCTTTACAGTGGTACCTGGACACCCTCTAGTTCTACTGGTCTCATAGTCGTATAGGCTGTGGATTGCATGGTACACCAGTGCCTTTGACAAATTGTTTCCATGTATCTTTGGTTTTCTTCATTCTCCTTTGCTCTGGACAAGGAGAAACCCATTGTTTCATGTAGATGGCTGCTTATATGCTTTTAAGAACTCTGTTGCTAAAAGTAGGATGTGGAACAATTTTTTTTGTGTAGTACATTATGCCAATTGAGTTCGATGTCCCCTATGACCATGGTTCCAAACCCACAGGTCCAACTGCTCACTCCCTCTGGGTAGTGCATTGTGGTCAAGAAGTGACTACAACCTTATCCCTTGTCAGCTCTAATGTATATCTGGAAATTCTTACAGAACATACAAGTACACTTGTAGAAACATTGTCTACCAACACTCTACATGGTCATGGGCACACTTCACCCTGCATAGATATACATGATTGTTCAGCATGTCCACCAATCATATCCACCTGTATATAAATGTTTGCCATAGGTGACAAGATAGTGCTATATGTGCAAAAGGGTTCATCTTTGTTGTCTGTACCTCTGCACATCTCTATGTCTTCTTCTTCCTCAATGCCACAGTGTTGATCACTCACATTTTGGTACATTGTCCTACCCCTCACCAAAATCAAAACTGGCCTCTACGTATCTAGCAGTGTTTTTTTCCCCTACCCTCCCATCCCTGGTAACCAGCAAAGAAAATTTCCTTCCATATACCTTTCCTAAAATTTTTACAATAACAGATTAATACAATATTTGTCCTTCTGTGGATGACTTATTTCACTCAGCAAAACATCTTCCAAGTTCATCTACATTGTGCAGTGTTTTGAAGATTCTACGTTATTCTTTAGGGTTGTATAGTATTCCATTGTGTTTATGTACCATAGTTTTTTATCCATTCTTCTGTTGATGGGCACTTAGGTTGTTTCTATATTTTGGCTATTGTAAATAGTACTGCAATGAACATGAGTGTGCATATATCTGTTCTTGTCCTG
>NW_006922776.1:7877-8880 GCF_000298275.1 Orycteropus afer afer
TTTGTTTTACATTCAACATTTTGTGTACACTTAGATTCACTGTGTATTTACCATTCCCAACTCTAACCCCAGTCTCCTCCCTTCCCTGCCCAGTAACACCCCCCACAAACATGCCCCTCGTAGTTATGCACTCCTGTGTGTCCTGTATTTCCTGCCTGAGAATATTGCCTCTCTGGTGCTCTGTGTTCGATTGCTCCAAGGGATGCATTTCCATAGATTATGGGGATGCATTACCTTTGGTTGAGTGATCTGTGTGTACATCTTGTTTACTACTGGGGTCAGAGCCAGCCCCTGGGAATGAGTTTTACTCCAGGGCCAAAATGTAACCCAGGGCCATAGTATTGTGGGTCTCACCAGACTCCATCCAACCAGTAATTCTTGTCATTATTGTGTTTTGGGAATTTTTTCCACATTTTTCCTCCCACTCTCTCCAAGATTTCCAGTTTTGATCCTTTCCTGAGTGGTTGGCATTGGTAGCCAGGCACCATCTAGTTCTTCTTGTCTCAAGGTCCATCATGTTCTAGGGCTGATTGCTTCCAAATGCCCTTGGTTTTTTGCACTCTTCTTTGCTTCTGAATGTCTTGGGTTTTCTATGTATAAGATTATATTATCAGCAAATAGGGATAGTTTGACTTCTTCCTTACCAATATGGATGCCTCTGTTTTCCCTTTCTTGCTTTATTGCCCTGGATAGGTGTGACAGTTTGAGTTGTGGTTCAACTTGAGTGGACCACAATTCTGAGTGGTTTAAGCAGCTGTGATATGGGTTATTCCCATGATGAGATTGGATGGATATTTTGAGCATCCCTTGGATATTTCTGTTGAAAGGGAATTTCCCTGGGGTGTGGGGTGCTTCCAATTTATTCATGGACATTCTGGAAAAATGAGACACTTTTTGCATACAATCCACCAGTCAGCCTGGTGATCTTGGATTCATCATTCATGGGAGACAATAGTTGGTATATTGCCTGCCAATCTTGAGCTGTCAGCCCCTGTAGCTGCGT
>NW_006922776.1:10382-11996 GCF_000298275.1 Orycteropus afer afer
CTGTGTCCCAAAGATTTTGGTATGTTGTGTTTTCATTCTTGTTTGATTCAAGGAGTTTTCAAATTTCATTTCTTCTGCTATCCAGTCTTTCTCAAGAAGGGTGTTTTTCAGTTCCATGTGTTAGCTCTTCTCCCATTGATCTTCTTATTGTTGATTTCTAATTTGATAGCATTGTGATCTGAGAAGATGCTTTGCAGTATTCAAAGTTTTTAAAATTATTAAGGCTTGTTTTATGGCTTAACATATGGTTTATCATGGAGAATGTTTCATGTGCAATGGAAAAGAATTATATGGTGCTGTTTTTAGGTGAAGTACTCTGTAAAGGTCTATAAGGGCAAGTTGGGGGATTTCATTTTTTAGTTCTTCTGCATCTTTGTTGAGTTTCTTTCCAGTTGTTCTACCTTTCATTGAAATTGGTGTATTAAAATCTCCCACTATGACTATGGAGTCATCTATTTGTCTTTTCAATTCTGTTAAAGTCTGATTTATGTATTTTGGGGCCCTTTCATTGGGTCTATAACTATTTATTATGGTTATATCTTCTTGCTTGATTGATTCTTTATTCATTATATAATGTTCTTTCTTGTCTATTACAGTGGGTTTTGTCTTAATTTCAGTTTTCTCAGAAATTAATGCCACTCCTGCTGTTTAATTGTCATTTGCTTGATATATCTTTTTCCAACCTTTGATTTTTAGTCTGTCTTCACCTCTAAGATGTGCCTCTCGTAGACCACATATTGATGGGTTATGTTTTCTTATCCATCTGTAACTCTCTGTCTCCTGAGAGGTGCATTAATTCATTGACATTTGGTGTAATTATCAATGAGTATGAATTTCTTGCTATTATTTTGTTATTTGTTTTTCATGGTGTCCCTGGTTTCTTTGTTCCATATAGTTCTCTGTGCTAAGCTCATTTTGTTTAAAATTTGTGTTATCGTTTCCTACCTTGCTGTTGTTTTTGTATTTGCTAAATATTTGGACTTGTTCTCTTTTTTATTGTGATGTGAAGTTTTATCCTTTTTCTTTGAGGTTACACTGTGATTTATAATTCTCTCCCTGAGTTTAGAGTAGTCCTTTCTGTCTTGCAACTCTCTTGACTGCCTCACCATTTAGAAGTTCTGAAACTACACTATTTTTTGCCTCTTTTTGATGTAGTTGTCTTCATTTGCCAGTTGATGTCTCTACTTCCCTGTTTATAATCTTGTAAGCTTATTTTACTTTGGATACTTCCATAACTGGGTTGGTTTCTGAGTTATGTCATCATGTATATTAATGGTCAGTTGTTTGCCATTATTGCTTTTCTGTCCAAAGGACTCCCTTTAGTATCTCTTGTAAAGTTGGTCTGGTTTTTAACAAATTCCCTTAATTTTTACTTATCTGGAAATCTCCTAATTTCAGCATTGTATTTGAGGGACAATTTTGTTAGGTATATAATTCTTGTTTGGAAATGTTTTCTTTTTCAGAATTTTATTTATACTATCCCATTGCCTTCTTTCCTGCATGGTTTCTGCTGAGAAATAAGAGCTTAACCATAGTGGTGCCCTTTGCAGGTAACTTTTTGTTCTTCCTATTCTACTTTCAGGATTCTTTCTTTGTCTTGGTTTTGATGAGTTT
>NW_006922776.1:15346-29306 GCF_000298275.1 Orycteropus afer afer
CCTCGGAAGAAAGGTTGGGCAATCCTACTTCCGTAGTGATACTGCCTCGGAAACCCAAGGAGGGGTCGCTATGAGTCGGGGCTGACTCGACGGCATATAACAACAACAACAACATGGCAGCAACTTAGTTCTGACTATTCACACGTTTTCTCCTAGAAAAATAGAGAAAAACAAGGGAACAACGAACAACTATAACCTCAACAAAACTCACAAACTATAAGCTATAAAACTCCCTAGAAAGTAGAATGTAAGGCAGTCACTAGTAAACAAAATGTTTTTCAGAGATTACTCTCTGGGTGAACACTTGTAAGAAGTAGAAAAAGCAGGATTGTGCAGTGAAAGAAGCTCAAATGTGATATAGTAGCAACAGAGACAGTTATCTGTAGAGAATGGCAACAGGAATCACAAATCTGAAACTAAGACAGCCATTCAAAGTAGTTCCAAATCAAGGAAAGTCATTTGAGCTTTTATATTACCAAGTTATTCAGACAATGGGTGCAGACTGACTTCAGGGAGAAGCATAAATTTCAGCACATTCTCTTCAGCTGACAATAATTTCTGGACAAAAACTGAATGGTACTTGGGAGAATAAGTGTCTGATGTCTAAAGGAATATCTGAGTGACATTTTGCATTCTGTACATTATATTGTTAGTAAAATGAAGAAACAGGATTTTCTCCAAATCTAAACCAAACTCACTGCCTTCGAGTCAATTCCAACTCAAAGGGACCCCCATTTGGTTTCCAAGGCTATAGACTGCTTCATCTTTCTTCTATGGAGCAGTTGATATGTTTGAACCAAGGATATTTTTGCTTAATAGCCAAATGCCTTATCCACTACACCACCAGAGCTCCTTATATGCTGCCTAAGGCAGAGCTAAACAGGAAGTCCACACAGATGATCCCAGACTTCTCTTCCTCTTTCACATCTGCAAACAATCGGAAATGTATCCACTTCTCATAATGTCTTCTGCCAGCATTGTATCCAAGCAATTAGCTTTCAAAGTCATCTGAAATGCACCAGTAGCATCCTGATTGGTTTCTATACTGATACCCTTTCCCCACTCCATTCTACTCTTAACTATAGAAAATAGGGCAATCTTGTTGAACCATAAATTACATTTTTCACTTCCCTATTCAAAACCTCCTATGACTCCTTCAGGAGCTCTGGTACATAGTACCTAAGGCATTTGACTGCTAACTAGAAGGCTGATGGTTCAAACCCACCAATCACTCCTCCGAAGGAAGGTTGGGCAATCTACATCATTAAGTAATAAGTGATATCGCCTCAGAAACCCAAGGAGGGGTTGCTATGAGTCAGATCTGACTTGATGGTAATGAGTTTGGGTTTTTGTTTTTTTTTTTTTTTTTTTGGTTTTATGACTCCTTCAGAATAAAAGATAAAGTTTTGAAGTTGGCTTTAAAGCCCCTTGCATGACCTGATCCTACAAGACATGACCCTACACAATGACAGCAGCTCAATATGTCATTATCAGACATTCTTTTTCTTACTTAATCCTCACAAACTGATTACCTTACTGTTCCTGGAACATGTCATTCATCTTTTTTTGTCTCAGAGCATTTACAATTGATATATCGCCTATCTTCTATGCCTTCCTCCACGTAAATCTCCACTTTTTCTGATTTTCACTCAAACATCGTATTTTCAATGAGTTATTCCTTCTTGTAAAAATGGCATTGTGTAGAAGGGTAGAACTTTCTCATCTAACTTCACAAAGGAGAAGAAGAATCAAGATCAATAGCATAAGGGTGATTCCTATAAAGCAGAGGTCAGATATACCTCCTCTCTCCAACCTTTTTACAAATATGACACAAACTATCCTTTCTGTGTCATTGCTGTTGTTATGTGCCATCAAATTTGACCTAACTCATAGTGACCCCGCCTTGGGTTTCCGATGGGATATCACTGAGGAAGTAGATTGCTCAACCTTCCTTCTGAGAAGTGGCTGGTGGGTTTGAACCTCCAGCCTTCTGGTTAGCAGTCAAATGCCTTAGGCACTATGCTACCAGAGCTCTTACCTTTTCCATGGCATTCTATTTTTCTGCTGGTTTGGATAATTCATTGCAATGGTCACACAGAACTCATAGATAATACTCCTGATTATGGGGTTTATTAGAGAAGTGGCAGCTTACAATTCAGAATCAGAAATGACTCAGGATATAGTTCTTCGGTTAGGACAGCTTCTAGACTGTGTCCACAGGTAGGCCTCTCCCCTGGGTCTCAGCTTCTTAGCCCTTTGGATCTCTTAGGCTTCTTGGGCCAGCCCAGCTGCCTGTTTGATAAATGTTACAAAGTTCTTTAGCTCTGCTAATAACTGCCTAGACACATCTTACTCCACCAGTAAGTCTTGGCCCAAAGGCACTCAGTTATCTAACTCCATGAATCAGCAAGGCTAGCTCCATCAAGTACTTGGAGGCAACCTAGGCTTGGCAACAAGCCTTCTACCCAAAGGCCCTCAGCCTTCTCTCTTGCTCTGTGGGCTGCACCATTTACTGCCAGTCTACTGGCTCTGCTATCTCTGCTACCACCCTTTCTTTGCCACTGCTTCTCACTGTCTCATCCCATCTCCAGTCTTGCAGATTTCTCTCTCTCTCTCTCCCTTGCTGCCTCTCTCCCTCCCTCTCTTTCTCTCTCTCTCTCTCTCTCTCTGTCCATCTGTTTCCTGGGTCTCAGAAGTTCTTAGCACAGGGACCCAGAGTTCAAAGGATGCTCTCCTTTCCTTTCTCTTCTTCTTGGTGGTAGTTTGGTTCCCCCTTTCTGCCTCAGGAATGGCTCATTTTAAGCTTCATGGAATGGTAAAACTGATCAATCCTGTCATTAGGATTCTATATACTTTATTTGTATGATACCACCCCCACAAGTTTGCCATGCACCAAACTGGAATAGGAACTAGGAATCATCCTTCATTATTGTCTTACCCTAACAGTATAAATTTAATCTGAAAATACATTTTTTTCCCTCTACAATCAAAATATATCTTGAATAATCTTGCCACATCCACTGCTGCTACTCTGATCCAAGCTACCATCTTTGTCTTAAAATATTCTTTCTCCTCCTAACTGCTCCTCTTTCCCCTTCTGTCTCCCACAGAGCAGCCAAAGTGATATTCTGAAAATATAATTAAGAACATTTCATCTCCCTGCATGAAAGTTCTCTTGCTCAGAAACAAAATACAAATTTCTTAACACGACCTCTAATTTTGTGACCTCATCTCCTTGTACTCTTCTCTTTACTCTTTCACTAGAGTGCAAAATCTATAAGAAAAAAAAAATGGATTCTATGTATACTATGTGTAGGTATATTTACTTATTTATGGGTAATAGAATCCACTTTCTCCACTGAAAATCTGTATAAAACTTCAACCAAAATTGCTAGACAGAGCTGATCCCTTCCTCAGAGTGAGTGAATACAGAGGTAACCAACCATTCTTCTATCATCAGGTAAGGACTTTAAGTGCAGAGAAGGAGAGCAGAGTTCCTCTTTGCTTTTATGAAAGAAGAATTGGCATATAGTAGCTATAAAGAAAACACTCCAGCTAATGTAGCAACTATTTATTTTCTAAAACTTTAGCTTCTAGGTTAGCAAAGTGAACCTTAAAGGCTTTCAAGTTATTTCAAGAATTAAGTCCACAAGAGCTTCTTTTTAAAGCATCAGGATACATGTCCTAATGAGTGAGCACTTAATCTTTAAAAAATGACTACATTGATGTTTGTCCAATATATACTCATTAGCTCTATATGACCATTGAGCTTTGAAATGTGGCTAGTCTGAACTGAATTACTAAAATACACCATGAATTTTGAAGACATGGTATTTCAAAAAGGGTATGATACCTCTTATTAATAATTTTTATATTGATTAAATGTTAAAATGTTAATGTTTTGGATATAAAGGTTTAAATAGAATATATTATTAAAATTGGTTTCACCTGTTCTTACCTTTTTTTTTTTTTAATTGTGATTTTGGTGAAAGTTTACAGAGAAAATTAGTTTTCCATTCAACAGTTCATACACATTTTTTTTGTGACATTGATTGCAATCCTCACGATGTACAGTACACTTTCCACTTCCTCCCTATGTTTACTGTTTTCTTTTGCCCTTTTTCCTATTCTTTCTTGACTTCTGGGATCTATCAATAAGTAAATGCTGCCCTTTTGATCTTATATGGTTAATTTTTGTACGCGGTTACATCCCTGGTGGTAGTGTACTCCTTAGAGTTGTCTATTGTTTGGCTGAAAGCTGAGCCATGGGGGTGATTTCAGTTCTGGGTTTGAGGAGTAACTAAAGGTGATAGTCTTAGGATTTCCACCAGTCTCTATCATACCAGTAAACCTGATATTTTTTATGATTCTGAATTTGTTCTATATTTTCCTCCCACTCTATCCAGAACCTTCTGTGGTGATCCCTTTCAGAGTGGTTGACAGTGATAGTTGTTGTTGCTGTTGTTATGTACCATCTAATTCTTACAGTCTCAGAGTCATTGAGGCTGAGGTTTGCATAGATTAATAGTCTTCTGGATTAAATATTTCTGTGTGTCTTTAATGAATGAGAAGCTTTTATAACATTTCTGTGATAATTAAGGTTGTGTGTCAACTTGGCTGGGCTGTGATTTTTGAGTGGCTTGACAGTTGTGATGTAGTTATTCCCCATGATTAGATTTGATATGGGGTAATAACCTCTATGGTGAAATCTGCTGTCAGCATCTTATTACTTGAAGGGGTGTGGCCTGCTTCAAGTATATATTGACAAGCTTTGGGAAATGTCTCTGATTTTTTTCACTCATTTTGGGTCCTGCATTTGCCCTGTCATCAACTCCAGTTCCTAGACTTGAACCAGCAGCCTGTGGTATTGCCTGCCAGTCTTGGGATTGTTGCTTTCACAGCTTGTGAGGCAATAATCTGCCATTTTACCTGCTAATTTTGGATTCATCAGCCTCAGCAGGCAGAGTCTGCTATATTGCCTGTCATCTTGAGTTCATCAGATTTAGCTGCTGTGTGAGTCAGGCAAAGCCTCCAGTTTGACCTTTGATGCACTTGGGACTTGCTAGCCTCTACAATTGTGTGATCCCTTTCCTTGAGCTAAATTTCTCTGTGTGTGTGTATGTGTGTGTGTGTGTGTGTGTGTGTATAAGCTTCACTGGTTTTGCTTTTCTAGAAAACCCAGACTAAGACAACAGCCCCCTTTATTATGTTTTGTTATATTCATGGATGTATTTACAACACATAAGAATACATATGTAGAACTATACTCTCTGAACTCTATATATGTTCATGGGAGTAATCTCATTTTCCTTCTCACACATGTCTATGTATGTATCTACTCATAGATTATTGTTTTGCTTATTATTGCAGAGTTGTGTACATAATAGTATTTACCTTTGTAGCCTTTAACTCTTGTGCTCCTCCCAGTGTCTCCCTTTGCCTTGATCATTTTCTGCTGATCCACTTTATCGTATATTACCTTTCCTTTCACCCAAGTTAATATATGTCTACCCCTCTAATTAGAAATTTACCCTTTCTTCCTCTCTCATACCTGGTAAGCTTCAAAGAATGTTTCTTTCTGTGTGTGAAACTTTTCTTGACTTTCATAGTAGTGGTCTTATACAATATTAGTCCTTTTGTGATTGATTAACTTCATTCAGGATAATGTTCTCCAGGTTCATTTATGTTATGAGGTATTTCCATTGTGTGTTCATTCATTGATAAGCACTTAGGTTGTTTCCATCTTCTTGCTGTTATGAACAGTCCTGCAAAGAACACATCAAAGTTTTTATTTGTGTACATATTTGCCTAGTAGTGGAATTGCTGGATCATATGATATTTTTGTTTCTAACTTTTTAAGGAAGTGCCAATTTTAAATACATATGTGTTTTATACTATGTTTCTGTTGGATAATATAGTTTCAGATGGATGAGAGATCATCTTGTAAAGATTTCATATTGGGGGACAGCACAATGTAACAAAACAATCAAGACGTTTAGAATTAGATGGAACAGAATTAGATTTGAATCCTGAATTTGCTAGCTTTTGAGTATGAACTTGGGCCGATGGCTTCTTTCCATTAAGATTTAGGTTCTACATCTTTAAATTAGGAATATCAGTAATAGCCTTGAAATATTGTCAAATATAATAGACTGCTTGTATGACATTCCCAGGATAGTGTCTGACACATAATAGATGTTCTAAAAAATGCCAGCAATTATCAGTATCTCTTAATAGTACAGTTTTTCACAATTTTCATTGTATGAACTATTCCAATACTTACTCTGTGCTGCACAGTTAGGTTGGCACTGAATTATGCCAAAACTTAACAAAATATGGCATAGATGTGCCACATGGAATAATGGATAAGATGCAAGAAAAGATTCTGGTATGAAATGAAAAGAGATTGAAGTGAATTAAATACCAAGTGTTGTGTTAAGTAATATGAAAAAGAAATTTATTTAAAAGTCTATTGTGAGGTAAAGAAGTTCTCATATGAGATGAGTGTTGAAGAATAATATCAATTGTTGGAGAATCAGGAGTAGTAGTTATATATACTATTTATTTATATTTATTATTACCTTCCCATTTTGTCATTTAATCCTTATAAACTTCTATGATATTATTATTGATATAATTGCTATAGTAAAGGTGAGAATATGGACATCTGAATAATAAAATAACTTCATGTTCTTAATGTCCTGTGTAAAGTAAAAGAAGCTGGAGAGTTTTGAGAATGTCTATGAAAATTGAGCATCCAGGCTGACACCGTTATTGACTGAAGAATAAGCTATATTTGATTTTTAGATGAGAACATATGTTTGGTTCAAAATTTAAGTGATAGACATGAATGTCATGGTGAGAGGTAATCATTAGACAATCCATTGTCTTTAATGGGTTTCAGAGAAAAAAAAATGTTATAAATGTGGAAGTACACTAAGAAAATAACTGGTTATACAAAGGATAGATTGGAAAGACATAGACTTTATAGGAGAAAACATGTACTATTTATAGCAGTGATTCTTAACTGGGAGAAACTTTGCCATAAGGTACATTTGACAATACCTGGAAACATTTTTGGTAGTCACATTGAGAAATGAGGTGCTTCTGGCATATAGTGAGTGGCACCAATGACATTGAAAAATGTGTTACTATACACAGATGTTCTGGTTACCTAGCGCTGCTCTGACAGAATATACCACAAATGGGATAGCTTTAACAAACAGGAATTTATTCTTCAATTTGGAGGCTTTAAGTCCAAGTTCAAAGTGCCAGGCTCTAGGAAGTTTATAAAAGCCCCTCAACCTTGAGGTCCAGCTCTACATCCTGCTCCTGGCCCACTGGAGCTAGAGGCATTTCTTTGCTCAGACAGTTCTGGCTGCTAAGGCTGACAAGCCCAAGGTTGGCTAGTAAAAAGGCACAGTCCCGATGTTACCAAACCACATGGCAAGCCATTAATTCAAGTCCGGTGTAAGTCCCAAGGTTGGCAAAGCATGGCAGGCTGCTGAACAATGACTCAGCTACATGCAGGCATGCCATAAGCTAGAGACTATCCTCAAGGCTTCTCCTTATATATAGGAAGCAGACCACATCTCAAAGGCAGGTACTTAGCTACTTGTGGTAGATCCCACCGTGGAGTTGATTGGCAGTATCATCAAGGGGAATAACTATGACCAGCTGCCCAGCAACTCAACCAGGCCCAGCCAAGTTGACATACAAATTTAACCACCACAATTCCATCTCTTGTCAACTTGGCACCCATGCAGATCTTCATTGGGTGGCATCTGTACAGATCTCTTTCACTAGATGGCTCCATTCCCCTAGTTCCTCTAAATGGCAGCCTCACCCCCTTTGCCTGGTAGGCCCCATTCCTCTGTCTCTTGGGCATGGCAGCCTTGCCCCTTCACTCTTGGGCAGCAGTTATGGCTCCATCCCACTAGCTCACATGAACGAGCAGCCCCACACTCCAGAATCGAGTTGGTGAAGGTCTAACTCTTTGAAACCTAGGGGGCTATGGTGGTTCCACCCCCAAAGGCCATGGTCCTACCCTTTGAGACTGAGGCAACTCTGCTTCCCATTTCCTTATTCTCTCCGCTTCTGCCAATTAATACCCAAGGGCAACCCATTCCGCTGGAAAACTTTCTGCCCAAAGGACACTTAGCTCTCTTGCTCCATGGGCCAGCCAACCTGCTACTCCATTTTATGCCCGTCTCTTCACTAATTAATGCCTGAAGGCAACCCACTCCACCAGGAAGCCGGCTACCCCATGGGACCCAGCTTTCTCCTCTGTGGGCTGGTAAACCTGTTGCTATTTAGTGCCAGTCTCTGGGCTCTGCTACTGCCATCTTTCATGCTGGTTTCTCTCTGCTGGTATTTCTCTGCCAGTCTCTTGGCTCTGCTCCTGCCATCTCTCATGCTGCTTGGGTCAAGGACACACTCGACTCCTGTTTCCACATTTTAGATATCTGTCAGAGCAGCACCCCACTCTCTCAGCACCATATTCTCTTCTTGTTACCTAGTGCTGCTCTGACAGAATCTACCACAAATGGGATGGCCTTAACAAACAGGAGTTTATTCTCTTACAGTTTAGAGGCTTTAAGTCCAAGTTCAAAGTGACAGGTTCTAGGGACTGTGTGAAAGTCCTTCAACTTTGGGGTCCAGTTCTATCTCCTGCTCCTGGTCCACTGGAGATAGAGGCATTTCTTCACTCAGACAGCTGCTGGCTGCTGAGGCTGCCAAGCCCAAGGTTGACAAGTAAAAAGGCACAGTCCTGATGTTACCAAACCACACAACAGGCCATTAATTTAAGTCCATTGTAAGTCCCAAGATGAGCAGAGCATGGCAGGCTGCTGAACAACAACACGGCTACATGCAGGGACCAAGCATGCCATAAGCTAGAGACTATCCCCAAGACTTCGCCTCATATACAGGAAGCAGACCACATCCCAAAGGCAGATACTCAGCTGCTTGTGGTAGATCCCACCATGGAGTTGATTGCCATTCTCATCATGGAGAATAACTACGACCAGCTGCCCAGCCACTCAACCAGGCCCAACCAAGCTAACATACAAATTTAACTACCACAACAAGACACACCAATCCCACTGCCATCAAGTAGATTCCTACTCATAGCGATTCTGTAGCACAGAATGGAATTGCCTCATAGGATTTCTAAGGCCATACATCTTTAGAAAACAGGCTGCCTCATCTTTTTCCCACAAACCACTGATTTTTGCTTAGTAGTCAGTGCTTTTAACCACTGTGCCACCAGAACTCATATATTTAGGACCAAAACCAAAAACCAAACTCCCTGCCATTGAGTTGATTCAGACTCAAAGCAACTCTCATTGAGTTACCAAGGCTGTAAATCTTTATGGAAGGAGACTGCCTCATCTTTCTTTCCTGGAGCAGCTGGTGGGTTTGAACCGCTGACTTTTTGGATAGCACTCAAATTGCTTAACCAGTATACATACATAATCAAAGGGGAAAAAATCACTTCATTCAAGTCAATTCCAACTCATAGTGACCCCCATTGGGTTTCTGTGGCTGTAAATCTTTGTAGAAGCAGACCACATCTTTCTTCCACAGAGTAGTGGTGGAAAGATTAAACTGCTGATCTTCTGGTTAGCAACCATGTGTCTTACCCACTACACCACCAGAATCAAACCAAACTCACTGCCATCAAGTCAATTCAGACTCATAGCGATCCTCATTGGGTTACAAACATTAAATCTTTATCTAAGCAGACTGCCTCATCATTGTTTCATGAAGTTGATGTGGGTTTGAACTGCCAACTTTCTGGTTAGCAGTTGAACACTTTCGGTATTGAGCTACCCCCAGAGCTCCTTGTGTATAGGACAGAATGCCATAAAAAATAATTATCTGGCTGAAAAAGTCATTAATGCTGAGATTCAGATATCCTGTATATTATGGAAGAAGTGTTCCCTAGTTTGTTTTCTGGTGTCCTTGGGTGCCGCAAATGTTTAAGTGTTCAACTACTAAATAAAAGGTTGGAAGTTTACACCCATCCAGTGGTGGGTACCATCCAGATAGATACCATGGACTGCCAGAAGAATGAACAAATCTGTCCTGGAGTAAGTGCAGCCAGAATGCTCCTTGGAAGTGACAATGGCTAGTCTTCCTCTCACCTCCTTTAATCATGTTGTCAGAGGGATTAGTCCCTGGAGAAGGATATTATCCTTGGTAAAGTAGAGGTTCAGTCAAAAAGAGGATGGGTTGACACAGTGGCTGCAATGATGGGCTCAAGCATAGCAAAGATTGTGAGCATGGCACAGGACAAGACAGCGTTTCATTCTTCTGTACTGACTCATCAACAGCACCTTACAACAAAAACAGCAGTGCCTTAGAAGAAAGACCTAGCAATATGAGTCTGAAAGTTCAGAGCCTTGAAAACCCTATGAAGTGTATTTTCATTCTATACATATGTGATCACCATGAGTCAGAATCAACTTGACAGCAAGTGGTTTGATTTTTTGTTTTGTTTTTCAGTTTGTACTCACTTAGTACCTAGTATTTCTGAATGAAGGAGGCTTGGTAGCACACTGGGTAAGTACTCTGCTGCTATCCAAAAAGTCAGTAGTTCAAGCCCACCAGCTGCTTTGTGGGAGAAAAAACCTGGAAATCTGCTACCTAAAAGATTACTGCTGGGAGTTATATGGGGCCGCTGTACTACATCTTATAGGGTTGCTATGGGCTGGATAAGACTCAAGAACACACAATAACTTCTAAATTAGATTTAAAATACTTTTATAAATACTCTTTACTTTTCCACCAAAAAAAAAAAGAAAAGAAAAAATAAAAGAAACCTACCAAAATAAAGCACATGCCTTATTTTTTCATCTTAATATCCCTAACACCTTTTACAATCTCTACGATGTAGTAATATTTAATGGATGATTACTGATGTGAATTGAATTTAGGTAATTAGATCCTAAACTAGGACTATAGAATTGGAAATAAAAAGAAGAAAACTGTTATGAAAGACATTGCAAAGTTAAAATCAATATGATTTGGCAATTGAAAAGAATGATAAGGGAGAGTTTAGTGTCAGAAAAGCTTCCACACAGGGAAAAGGGTAGAGAAAAAGTTCAGCTTTGAAAATGTTTTATTTAGTTTCTGGGAGAATATTATGCCAGGATGTTTAACAGACATTAAGAAATACAAGTCTCAAGTGTACAGTAGTATTCAGTGCAATTGTTGCAAACTGCTGCATCATCTACAAATATGAAGGTATGGGGTTGTCTAGGGAGATGGTTTATAATAAAAAAGAATATCTGCTGAAGACAAACTCCTGAGAATACCTATACTGTGTGTAAGATGTGGTTGATAGAAGAGTAGTAAGAAGAGTTTTAAAAATAAAAGAAAAATAGAAGGAAAACATTTGTGTTATAATATAAAAATGTAGAGAAATCAAATGTGGTAAAAATCCAGAAATGATCATTATATTAAGTAATTTCCTTAATCCTACTTAAAAAAAAAAGTGTATAAAGATTATTGAATGATTAAATTAACATAAGTCCTTTCTTTAATCCTTTTTAATTTTACAGATTCTGTTTAAAATTTACCAAAATCATGGCACTTTATTAGCTAGACTTCCTCATAAAACACATAAAAGTGAATCTGTCAGCTAGTCAGTTTATTTCCTTCTGTTATCACAATCATAAATACATTGGTGAATGCTGATCTACATAAACTCATCACCTAAAAATTCACTTTCTTTTCTAATGGAAAAAAAAAAAAATAAAATAATTGGAACAAATATACCTAAAGAAAAATACGGCACTCTACATATATAAATTGATGTTTTTTTAAAAGTGAATATGTCCCTGTAACCAGCACACTGATGGTGAAATGGAACATAATCAGCATCCCAAAGTGCCCCTGTATTGCTTGCAGTCAGCTCTGCCAAGCTTAACCTTCATCCTGACTTCCACCAGCATTGATTTCTTTGCCTACTTTGAACTTCATAGAAGTAGAACCACCTAGTGGGAACTGTTTTGTGTATGGCTTCTTAAGCTGACTACTATGTGTGAGACTCATCCATTGTGTGTTTGTCTAGTTCTGGAATATGAGCATTTTTTTCATACATTTTGGCTACAATATGTATTCATTTCTATTGACTATATAACAAGAAGTAGATTAGATAAGTCACAGTCATACATATATTTAGCTTTAGTAGATACTACCAATAGATTTTCCAGAGAAATCATATCATATTAAACACTCACCAGCTGTGCATGGTAGGACTAGCTACTCAATATCCTTACCTTGGCATATTTTTTTTTTGTTGTTTAATTTTTATGTATTTATTTGTTTAACCATTCTGGTATCTAGCTGTGTAGTGGTATCTCATACTGATTTTAATTTATGTTTGTCTACTATTGTATTAGAAGCTCTGGTAGCATAGTGCCTACGGCACTTGACTGCTAACCAGAAGGCTGGTGGTTCAAATCCACCAGTCACTCCTCGGAAGGGAGATGGGGCAATCTTCTTCCTTAGTGATACTGCCTCGGCAACCCAAGGAGGGGTCGCTATGAGTCGGGTCCTACTCGACGGCACATAACAACAACAATAACTGTTGTATGAAATTAAGCACATTTTTAATGGCTTACTGGGAAATTTGACATTTTTTTGTAGTAAAATATTTGTTTAATGTCGGGTTCGACTCGATGGCACATAACAACAACAACAACAATGTCTTTTTTTTTAATTTTTAAAATCTTTGTTAAGGATAATTCACATAAAATAACATTCATCAAATTTAAGTAGACAATATGATGATTTTTCCCTACTCCTTCCACCATCCACCACTGATAACTACCAATTTTCTTTTGTCTCAATGACTTTATCTATTCCAGATATTTAATATAAGTTGGATTTTACAATATTTGTATGTGTGTGAGAGAGAGAGAGATTTAGGAATCTTTACCCACTCCAAGGGAAGGAAGATAGCCTAAGTTTTCTTTTAAAACTTAATTGGTGGACGTTTCACATTTAGATTTGCAATCCATTGGAAATTGATTTTTTGAGTGTGATTTGAGATTGAGGTCTTAATTTTTGTGACTTCACTATTTGGAAAACCAATAAACCCAGTACTTTCCTTACAAATACATGTGTGAATTTGTTTCTACACTCTCTTTTCTGTTCCATTGGTCATTTTTCTCTCCTTGAGGTAGTATCAGTGTTTTAATTACTACATCTATCTGCAAATATAATTATGGACTTGATGAGTAGTTATTCGTTCTCCTTATGTTTGTATCACATAGCACCTGGCAAAGCCTGATGCTGTATCTGTTGCCAGTGGAGAGGTAATGTGATATACAAGAGGGTAGGTAGTCATCCACTGGCCATGAGAGACTGATGTCCATCTATTAAAGCTATTCTTACTCTGCTTCTCTTATAAGTAAATGCTCTTGTATCCAAGACCTGTGTGAGTTGTATCTTTCTTGGTGACCTTGATACCTGCTCAACACACATCTAAGTGGGCATTTGGTCTATGAGGGGTGTACAAAGTTGATTATCCAAAGGAAATCAGAAAATTCTTGACAAAAGCTGAGGTGTAAATTCAGAAAAGATGAATATCAGGGGCATAATTTCCCTTTAAAGCTGTTTACACAGATTCCCTGTTGCTCTTGGATATTGTATATTAGTAAGGTACTTATTTAATGTCTTTTTAAATTTTTAAAACCTTTTAAAGAATAATTCACATAAAATGCTATTCCCTAATTTTAAGTGAACACTATGATGATTTTTTCCCACTGAGTCTACCTCCCATCCCCCGATGGTTGTTGTTGTTGTTATGTGCCGTCGAGTTGGCCCCGACTCATAACGACCCCTCCTTGGGTTTCCAAGGCAATATCACTACAGAAGTAGGATTGCCCAACCTTCCTTCCGAGGAGTGGCTGGTGGGTTTGAACTGCCAGCCTTCTGGTTAGCAGTT
>NW_006922776.1:29686-30197 GCF_000298275.1 Orycteropus afer afer
TGGCTTCTGGCTTCATTATTACAATTTGCCTTCTTGAGCACATTACCTCCTTCTGTTCTGTGTGTTATCACCCTCTGATACAAGCCTCACTTACAAGGCAATTTATGACTATGTTAAGGTTAGTCCTTGATAATCTCCCCATCTCAGTATTTATAACTTAATTATATTTTCAAAGACTGTTTTTCTCATGTAAGGTAAAATATACAAATTCTGGTTATTAGAATATCTTTAGGAGCCATTCATTATTCAGCCTACTACAGATATTATTAGATTATTTGAGCATGTGGCCTCCCTCTTAAAAATATTAACTTCTGTTATAATTTTCACATTGCTTGGTTCTACAATCGATGCCAATGGAAGCAGCAGTCAGGACATTAGACGATGTATAGCACTGGGCAAGTCAGCTGCAAATGAGCTCTTTCAAGTGTTGAAGAGCAAGGATGTCTCCTTGAGGACTAAGGTGCGCCTGACACAAGCGGTGATATTTTCAATCGCCTCATATGCATGTGAG
>NW_006922776.1:30310-31898 GCF_000298275.1 Orycteropus afer afer
TGCCAATGGAAGCAGCAGTCAGGACATTTGACGATGTATAGCACTGGGCAAGTCAGCTGCAAATGAGCTCTTTCAAGTGTTGAAGAGCAAGGATGTCTCCTTGAGGACTAAGGTGCACCTGACACAAGCGGTGATATTTTCAATCGCCTCATATGCATGTGAGAGCTGGATAATGAATAAGGAAGGCCGAAGAAGAGTTGATGCTTTTGAGTTGTGCTGCTGGCAAAGAATACTGAAAGTACCATGGACTGCCAAAAGAACTAACAGATCTGTCCTGGAGGAAGTGCAGCCAGAATGCTCCTTGGAAGTGAGAATGGCCAGACCTCATCTTACCTACTTTGGTCATGTTGTCAGAAGTGACCACTCCCTAGAGAAGGATGTCATGCTTGGTAAGGTGGAGGGTCAACAAAAGGCCTTTGACGAGATGGATTGACACAGCAGCTGCAATGATGGGCTCAAGTATAGCAAGGATCATGGAGCTGGCACGGGATCGGGCGGTGTTTCATTCCACTGTGAATAGGGTTGCTATGAGTAAGAAACAACTCAATGGCACCTAACAACACAACAACAACTAGATTTTCTGTACAAGACCAATGTTATTTATAGACAGGGATATAAAAAATTGATGGGATATAATTTGAAGGTCATTTGGAAAAAGTATCAATCCATGAAAACTCCGTTATTAAAGTTAGAAATAATAGGGACTGACATGTATGGTGAGGGTACTGAGTTATGAATTTTTAATTTAGTGCTCATAAATATACTCATAATAGTCATAAAAATTACATGAGGTAAGTATTATTACCTTCATAATTTTGAAGAAAATTGAATTTCAGGGCTGTTAAATGATAATCATGTATCTGAGAAAAATGAGATTCAGAGAGATGACATGATTTGTCCAGGTAGTACCACAGCCAACATTCAAATCCGGAACCTTCTGACAACAGAAACTGGTATCAGTCTCTACCTTACCTTGTTTGATTGTCTGTTTACTTCTTTGTTTCTTTCTTTTCCTCATTCATCCTTTCAAAAATCATTATGATTTTAATATATAGCAAAAAACTAAGATTCAGATTAACATCTGTCTATAATTTTTAATTCATTCTGAGTTGAGATATGTGATTTTTTTCACTTTTCACTGATTTCTAAAAATTCTGCAACTTTTATTTTTTCATGAATTCTGCAATTAAGAAGATGTGTTATACAGTTCCAGTTATTTGAATCACTGCTATTGTTATCAATATTGTTCAAAAATATGCAATTAATTCTTATCACATAGAATTTGTTTTGAGAATATAGTCTATACTTTGTCTTTTTAGATATATATTCTTCAACACTGTATGAATAATCAATATAAATGTTTGTGGACACCAAAGAGAAGGATTTTCTCTTGTGTAAGCAGACTGTCAAAAAAATTTCTCTGTATCTTTAATTTTTGCTTGTTGACTTGTTATAGACTGCTCTTTCAAACGAATCTACTACTGTCATTTTTGCATCAATCAATTACTGTATTTCTATTAGTTTTCTAATGTATTTGATTATATTTTACACTATAGTGTTATGAATAGTATAGCTTCTTAATATATAC
>NW_006922776.1:32224-33303 GCF_000298275.1 Orycteropus afer afer
TCTCTTCAAACTCATTTATTTAATTTGACCAAATTCATTGGTAGGTTTGAATCTTGCACCAAACAATACATTCACACAATACATTTAAGTACATAAGCATGAAGTTTTATATTTCCTTTTTTCAACATGATGAATGAAACATATGCACATTGCTCTGGATCTTTTTTTTTTTTCCACTTACAAGTGTATCAAGGATGTCCACCCATATAGTACATATAAACTAAAAACTGAATCTAATGCCATCAAATTGATTCTGCTGTAATCTTTACAGAAGCAAATTGTCACATATTTCCCCAGTGGAATGGCTCATGGATTCCTACTATTGCCCTTTTGGTTAATGGTGCCACTGGGTCACCAAGGGTCTTCTATCATGTATAGCCCTTCTTATTTTTTAGTACCTGTACAATATTCTATAACACAGATATATACAATGTTTCCATATTTACTTTTATTATTTTAGTTTTAACTTTTTCTTGTGATTTGGGTGAAATTTTACAAAGCATGGGTATATTTTATTCTCACAAAACTTTATTGCTGCATATGCAAAACCTATGTTGTTATCATCAGGAGTGATTGAGTCAGTTCCAGTTCAGAGCAACACTATGTAAAACAAAAGGAAACACTGCCTGGCCTTGCACATTCCTCACAATTGTTGCTATGTTAAACCCCATTGTTTTAGTCACTGTGTCAATCCACCTCAAAGAATATCTTCATCTATTTCACTGGTCATCTACTTTAACAAGCATTGTGTCCTTCTCCTGATAACATGTCCAATGTATGTGAGAGGAAATCTCACCATTCTTCCTTCTAAAGAGCATTCCAGTTTTACTTTACAAGATAAATTTGTTTGTTTGTCTGGAAATTCACAATATATTCAATATTCTTCAGCAACACCATAATTCAAATGCATTGTGTTTTCTTTGGTCTTCCTTACTCATTGTTGCCTTTACATGCATATGAGGTGATTGAAAATACCATGGCTCTGGTGGCATAGTGCCTTAGGCATTTGACTGCTAACCAGAACGCTGGTGGTTCAAATCCACTAGTCCACCCTCAGAAGGAAGAGTGGGCAATCTACT
>NW_006922776.1:34359-34800 GCF_000298275.1 Orycteropus afer afer
ACTAAGGAAGAGTAAATATTACAGTCTTCAGTATAGATTACACCTCAGCATAAACAAATGATTTCTTCTATTCCTTTTTGTCTAAACATATAGTTGGTTTTTTTTGTTTTTTTTTTTTTTTTTGTGATTTGGGTGAAGATTTACAGAGCAAATTCACTTTCCATACAGCAGTTTACATATACTTTGTCTAGTGATATTGACCACAGTTTACCACAATGCAACAGCTCCCCTCCCACTTCCTCCCCATGGTTACCTCATCCCAGTGTCCACCCCTCCATGCACTCCTGCCCCCTGAGCTGTCTCCCTGTGCATAGACAGCCCTTCTTTCTCCCATGATTGTTCTCTCCAAGGAATGTATCTACCTCAGGTAAATGTTCAACTCATATGCCTGTCTTCTGTTTGGCTGGAAACCACAGGTGTGCGTTCAATTCCAGACCTGAA
>NW_006922776.1:47120-47624 GCF_000298275.1 Orycteropus afer afer
CGGGCAGAATGTCATTTTAAGTAAATATTATTATCCTCATAATAACCAATCATACAAATGTTTTACAAAATAATAAATATAACCTAGATATTGGAAGTTAACTTTTTAAAATACTTCTCCACATCTTTATGTTTTGGAAAATTTGGATCTGGAAATGTTATCATGCATCATTTATGTGTGAAAAATAACAATCAGTTTATAATCTCAGTCATATCAAGTATAATCAAACTATACCAAATATACTAAAATATATGGTTATTATCATATGAGAAATTGCTAATTTGTTTTTAAATGAAAGAATTAAATAGTGTTAACTATTTAATAATAATAATAAAAGAGTAAGAAACAGTATATTTGCTTAGCTATAACACAACCACAAGCAAAAATAATCCCAGTAATAGTTTTCACTAACTGGAATACATTTAGAAATATGTGTAATAGTGTCAAATGTCTACGTAAAATACTAATTTACTAATTTATATAATTTGATGAAAAAATATCCTG
>NW_006922776.1:48314-49357 GCF_000298275.1 Orycteropus afer afer
AAACTTAGCAGTAAATTGTCATATGTGAGATGAAATGTTGGTAAAGTGAGAGAGTAAGAATCATAGAGAATAAAGTTTAATATGAAATTTTTCTCTAATAAAAGGTCTATAAAAACACCTAAAAACAACAATAGACTTGGAATTGGGGTTCGATTACTCATTGCTTTCTGTTGCCACTTCCAGACAATCTCTTCTCTTCCCTAATACCATCAGTATTCCACCAAATGCATCAAGTCATTATAGTCATCATCTGTCTCCCAGTGTCACTCCATCTGATGCTTGATATTCCTCAATGAAACCCTAGATTTATGTTCCTCACCCCAGCATTTCTCTTCATTTAGTTCTTGCTGATTGCAATACCCACAAAAATTCTAATATCCTGGTTTCTCACTTGAACATCTCTTCACTGATCTTGACTTCCATTCTGTGTCAGCCATTCACAGGAGCATACTCTGAAAATTGTCCATAACATATTCATTATTTCATTTTTACTGTTATGGACAATTTTCAGAGTAATGAAATTCATTATTTCTTCTGTTCATTCAATAAATATTCACTGTATACATAATATGTATCACACTGTGCCTAGGTATTTCTATTTTTTCCTCAAGTCTGCAAAATATTTTCACTCTCACTTTTAATTTATGCCTATTATTTTACAAGAAAATGGAAGCAGTAAAATGAGAACTTCCACAAGCTTCTCTTACCTCATTCATCATTCCTCACCTCATCAGCATCTGAAATAGATTCTCTGCTTCTCTCTACCCACCTGATGTAGATATAAACTTTCCTTTTCATGCATCTATGTAAAGACAAAATCACCATGTTTGTGCTAGTTAATTCTCTCATACCTATGAAAAGATAGTATACTAGAATTTTCCTTTCCCTTTCCTACATAATCAATTTCCTCTCTCTGTTATAGCATCTGCACCTGAAAATTCATTGAGCAGACATGTTATTACCACTCCAACCCTAAAAGCAAGAATAATATATCTTCTGGCCTCATAATTTTTCCAGTCCCAACTTTTCTCCACTCCCCTTTA
>NW_006922776.1:49887-51012 GCF_000298275.1 Orycteropus afer afer
ATACATATTATGTATACAGTGAATATTTATTGAATGAACAGATACGACAAAGATAGTTTATTCCCCTATACATTTTATGTGACTTCCAGAACAAAGCTTGAACTGTGGAGTTCTAGGTGTTGTGAGTAAAGATTATTTGCTAACAAAATAAAACTAAACTCACTGCTGTCAAGTTGGATCCGACTCACAGCAACCCCTCTTTGAGTTTCCAAGGCAGTATCACTATGGAAGTAGATAGACCAATCTTCCTTCTGAGGAATGGCTTGTAGGTTTGAACCTCCATCTTTCTGGTTAGCAGCCAAATACCTTAAGCACTATGCTACCAGAGTTCCCAGTTTATTTGCTATAGATATGAAATTATGAGATTCCAAACAGCATTAAAAAGTCTCAAACTTCAGCATGCCTGTCAGTTTCTGTAGGAAATGCAGCTTTAGGCAGAGAAGGACAGAAAGAAATACAGTAGGTTATCTACTTCTCCTGTCCTGGCCCCCTCTAACTGTGTACCAATAACTCTTCTTCATTTATTTATTTGATGGCCATCTTTCAGAAATGTTGTAGGAAGAGTACTTGTATTGGTTTGGTGTGAGATCAGGTATCTGAGTTGTCTAGGGCTCTTTGTTTAGTTGTGTACTTGTTTTTAGCTGCCATCAAGTTGGCTCTGACTTATGGCAAGCCCATGCACAGTGGAACAAAATGCTGTCCATCCTGTGCCATCCCCATGATTGGTTGTAGTTTGGTTGAAGTTTGGACTGTTGTGATCAATAGATTTTTCATTGGCAGATTTTTGGAAATAGATAGCCAAGCTTTCTTCTTAATCTGTCTGGAAGCAGCAGGGAAACCTGTTCAGCATCATAGCAATGCCCAGGCCTCCACTGACAGATGAATGGTGACTGAACATGACGTGTATGGACTGGGAATCAAACCTGGATCTCTGAAATGTTGCCTGGTCCCACACCTTCCTCATGATTTCTGGCATGCTTATGCCCATTGTGGCAGCCATGGTGTGTGTGTGTGTGTGTGTGTGTGTGTGTGTGTGTATATATATATAATTGTGATTTGGGTGAGCTTATAGAGCAAATTCACTTTCCATACAGCAGCTCACATACACTTTGTTTCATGACATTG
>NW_006922776.1:51237-55741 GCF_000298275.1 Orycteropus afer afer
TCATCTCATCTACCTGTCTTCTGTTTGGCTGGAAGCCACAGGAGTGGGTTCAATCCCAGACCTGAAGGTCAGCTAGGGATCATAGTCACAGTGGTTCCACCCAGACTCTATCAGAACTGTAAACCTGGTCCTTTGTTTTTTTTTCCTCAAGTGATTTCGAGTTTTGTTAAACATTGTTCTCCCACTCTATCCAGGATCTCCTAAATAGATCCCCCTCTGAGTCTCTGACAGAGGTAGCCAGGCACCATATAGTTCTTCTGTTCTCATAGTCATATAGGCTGAGGATAGCATGGCATATCAGTCACTTGAAATAATTGTTTCCATGAATCTTTGGTTTTCTTCATTCTTCTTTGTTCTGGACAAGGAAAGACCCATCATTGCAGCTAGACGGCGATTTGCAAGCTTTTAAGACCACAATCCCTACTCACCAAAGTAGGATGTGGAACAACCTTTTTCATAGTATGTTATGCCAATTGAGCTTGATGTCCTTTGAGACTACGGTCCCAAGCCCACAGGTCCAACTACTCACTCCCTCTGGGTAGCTGGCTGTGGCCAAGAAGTGACTACAACCTTCTCCCTTATCAATTCTACTATATGCCTTGGAATTTTTACAGAACATACCAATACACTTGTAGAAACATTGCCTGCTCACCCTATACATGATGGGCACACTCCATGCTGCATAGACATACCTAATAGCTCAGCCTGTCCACCCATCTATCCACTCGTATATCCATGCTTGCTTTCACTGACAGTGCAGTCAAAAAGGTTCATCTGTAGCTGCAAAAGGGTTCATCTTTGTTTTCTGTACCTCCCATGTACCTCTTTATCTCTTCTTCAGTGCCACTGTGTTAATCACTCACATTTGGTACATTGTTCTTTCCTTCATCCAAATCAATACTTGTCTCTACTTATCTAACAGTGTTCCCTCCCCTCCCCTCCCACCCCTGATAACCAGCAAAGAAAATTTCCTTCCATATATAAACCTTTCCTTGGCTTTTTATAATAACGAGCTAATGCAATATTTGTCCTTCTGTGATTGACTTATTTCACTCAGCATAATGTCCTCCAAGTTCATTTACATTTTGTGGTGTTTTGCAGATTCTGTGTCATTCTCTAGGGTTGCATAGTATGCCATTGTGTGTATGTACCACAGTTTGGTTATCCATTCTTCAGATGGGCACACTTTTGCCTATTGTAAATAATGCTGTGATGAACATGGGTGTGCATATATCTGTTCTTGTCCTGACTTTCACTTCTTTAGGATACATACCTAGTAATGGAATGGCTGAGTTAAATGGTATTTCTAATTCCAACCTTTTAAGGAATTGTCATACTGCTTTCCACAGTGGTTGTATCATTTGACTCACCAGCAGTGTATGAGAGTCCCAATCTCTCTGCATCTTTGCCAGCGTTTGTTTTTTTCTGTCTTGTTGAACTTTGCTACTAGTGCTGGGACAAAATGTTATCTCATGGTTGCTTGGATTTGAATCTTTCTAATGGATAATGATCATGAGAATTTCATCATATGTTTATTGGCTGCATGAATATCCTCTGTGCATTTTTTAATTGAATTGTTTGTCTTTTTGTTTTTGAGGTGTTGGAGTTTTCTATAAATTCTAGAGGTAAGTCTTTGTCAAATATGTCATTGCCGATCTCCCAATGACTGTTATTGGCATAACTCAGACAGAAAATGAGAAACAGCTTGCCGCTATCAATAAATTCCTTGTATTAGATAACCAAACAAGGGCAGTGTGAAAAATTGATTTGAGGGCAAAATTATCCTGAATCTGAAGACCATAGGCCAAAGATTGTTTAAGAATGAAAGAAGGCAAGTATATATACATATTGCCAAGTTACATCTTTATCAGGAAAGCCATAATGAGCTTTCTATTCTTACCCAGGAACAAAATAAAATCAATAGGATTTAGATTATGCACATAATAGAGTCTGAAATACATATTTTTGAAATGAAGAATCCCTTAAAACTAGGACCAGGTATGTAGTTTGAAATCTCTATGGCCTTCATTGGCAAAAGTTGATGTTGTCATACACTAATTCTAAGTCATTCAAAGAAATCCATGTGGGCCTTGAAGTGTTTCACCTTTAAAGGAGACACCAGGATTACCAAGTCAACTGAATCACTAGAGATTATTTCAGTCCATATACAACTAACCAAGAGTAATCACAAAATTATAAACAAACCTCAAAATTCCCCTGTTCTCTAAAGATCATCCAATCTAGGAGTATCTAATATATGAAGATTCTTTAGGCACAATGAATGGATTATAATGATTAGCATTCATGAACAAAAATAAAACAGTCATGATTCACCAAATTCTTGCCATACAATATCATAGAACTCTCTCTCTCTCTTTTTTTTTTTGTAACTTTTTATTGTGATTTGGGTGAAAGTTTTCAGAGCAAATAGGTTTTCCATTCAGTAGTTCATACACATTTAGTTACTTGATATTGATTGCAATCCCCACAATGTAACAGCATTCTTCCCACTTCCCTTCAGTGGCTACCATTACCCTTTGTCCTCCTTTTCTATTCATCTCTGCATTCTGAACTTTATGTCTGGGAAAATGTTGCCTTTTTATCTCTTATGATTGATTGTTCTAAAGAGTGCATAGCTTTTTGGTGTTAATGTTCCTTTCATAGGCCTGTCTATTGTTTGGCTGAAAGTTGAGCCATGGGAGTGAGTTAAATTCCAAGTCAGAAGGATGACTAAGGGTCATAGTCTCAGGAGTTTCACTATCTCTATCATACCAGTAAGACTGGCCTTTTTTATTATTCTGAGATGTGTTCCACATTTTTCTTCCACTCTATCTAAGACTTTCTATTGCAATCCCAATCAGAGTGGTTGACAGTGGCAGACTGTCTTCATCTCTTTCTTCTGGTCATAGGGTCATGGAGGCTGAGTTTCATGTGGTTCACTAGTCCCTTGGGCTAATGTTTTTCCATGTGTTTTTTATTTTCATTTTTCTTTGCACCTTAGATGGCTGCTTGCAAGCTTTTAGGACCACAGTCACTACTCACCAAAGTAGGATGGGGAAAAATGTCTTTGTGGATGATGTTATGCCAGATGATCTTGATGTATCCCATGACTTTGGTCCTGAGTCTGCAGGACTTATTCCCTTAAGGGCTTATTACCTGAAGGTGTTTGGTTATGGCTATGAAGTTTTCATATCTTTGGCCACAGTTAGCTGGACATTTTTACAACACATTTAAACATATATGTAGAAATATCATCTGCCTGACCTATATATGGTCCTGGGTATAGTCCCATTTGCCTACTCATACATGATCATCTTACCTGTCTGCCTACATATTTGTTCTGGTTACCTAATGCCACTCTGACAAGAATATACCACAAATGGGATGGCCTTAACAAACAAGAGTTTATTCTTACAATTTGGAGGCTTTAAGTCCAAGTGCAAGGTGCCAGGCTCTAGGGGCTGGATGAACGCTCCTCAACTTTGGGGCTCAGTTCTGCTTCCTGATCCCACTGGAGCTGGAGGCATTTCTTCAGACAGCTGCTGGCTGCTGAGGCTGAGAAGCCCCAAGGTTGACAAGTAAAAAAGGCACAGTCCCAATATTACCAAACCACACAGCAGGCCATTATCTTAAGTCCATTGTAAGTCCCAGGGTCGCCAGAGCATAGCAGGCTGCTGAACAATGACACGGCTACATCTAGGGTCCAAGCATGCCATAGGTTAGAGATAGTTCCCAAGACTTCTTATATACAAGAAGCAGATCTCATCCCAAAGGCAACTACTCAACTGCTTGTGGTAGATCCCACCATGGAGTTGATTGCTAGTCTCATTGTGGGGAATACTACGACCAGCTGCCCAGCCACTCAACCAGGCCCAGAAAAGTTGACAAACAAACATAACCATCACAATATTCAATTGTAGATTGAACTTTATTATTACTGATAATGTGCAATTCTATATATTAATCTTTGTTGTTTGTAACTCTTTTCCTTACTGATATTGTGCTGGTCAACCACTATTTGTACATTGGCTTTTCTTTTACACAAATTTGTATGTGTCTCTTACCTACTTAGCATTTCCCCCTCCTCTCCCATCTCTGGTGACCATCAAAGAATGTTTCTTTCAGTGTGTTAACATTTGTTGAACTTTTTATAATAGTGAACTCATACAATATTTGTCCATTTCACTCAGTATAATACTTGCCAAGTTCATCCATGTTATGAGATGTTTTGTGGAGTCTTCATTATTATTTTATGTCACATAGTATTCCATTTTTTGTATGCACCAATGGGCACTTAGGTTGTTTCCATCTCTTTGCTATTGTGAGTGTTACTGTGATGAGTGTGCATAAATCTGTTCATGTCTTTATTCTTAATTCTTTAGGATATATATCTAGCAATGGGGCTACTGAATCAAACAGTATTTTTATTTCCAATTTTTTAAGGAATTGCCATGCAGTTTCTACAGTGGTTGCACCATTTTTTGTGTCCACTAGCAGGCTGGAG
>NW_006922776.1:55968-56475 GCF_000298275.1 Orycteropus afer afer
CATCTAACCATTTACATCTATCTAGTGTAGTGTCTAAGGCATTTGACTGCTAGCCAGAAGGCTGGTGGTTCAAACCCACCAGCCTCAGGAGGGAGATTGGGCAATGTATTTCCATAGAGATACCACCTCAAAAACTCAGGGAAGGATCCCTGTGAATTGGATCTGACTCAACTGCAGTGAGTTTTTTTTTTTTTTTTTTATTGACTGATAATTGCAAATATTTCTTCATGTGCTTGTTGCCCACCTGAATATCTTCTTTGATAAAGTGTCTGTTCATATCTTATGCCCATTTTTTAATTGAATTGTTTTTCTTTTGATGTTACTACGTTGGAGTTTTCTATAAATTTTAGAGATAAGTGAATTGCTAGATATGTCCTTCTCAAATGTTTTCCCCAATCTGGATTCTCTTTTAACTCTTTTGGAGAAGTCTTTTTATGTAAATAATAATTTAACTTTCAGAAATTCCCAGTCATCTAGCTCATCTTCTGCTGTTTGTGCATTCATAGT
>NW_006922776.1:58059-60108 GCF_000298275.1 Orycteropus afer afer
CCCAACCTTCCTTCCGAGGAGTGGCTGGTGGGTTTGAACCGCCAACCTTCTGGTTAGCAGTCAAGTGCCTTAGACACTATGCTACCAGAGCACCTTATAAGTGATATAGTTCTCCTTACTTCATTTTCAGAGATCTCACTGTTTAAATAGAGGAATTTGACTGATTTTTATATGTTGATATACCCTGTCACTTTGCTGAATCTTTCAATTACTTCCAGTAGTGTTCTTGCCGAGTGTCTGGGATTTTTCATGTATAGGATCATATCATCTGCAGATAGGAATAGTTTTACTTCTGCCTTACCAATTTAGATGTCTTTTATTTCTCTGTCTTGCTTTATTGTCCTTGCTAGGACTTCCAATATAACGTTGAATAACAGTGGTTATAGAAACAAAAGGTGTCTGGTTCCCATTCAAAAGGGGTATACTTTCAATCTCTGTGTTGAGAATAATGTGGCCATTGGTCTTGCATTTACGTGTTAATTATGCTGAAGCAGTTCCTTTCTATTCCTGTTTTGCTGAGATATTTTTTTAAAAAATAAGAAATGGATGTTGGTTTTTATCAAATATCTTTTCATCATCAATTGATATGATCATGTGTTCCTTTTCTTTTGCTTTATGTATATAGTGGATTATGTTGATTGCTTTACTAATGTTAAAACATCTTTACTCATTTTTGTTTTTGTTAAGGGTGGTCAAATTGATTCTGACTCATAGTGACCCTGTGTACAACAGAACAAAACACTTCCCCATCCTTTGTCATCCTCACAATCCTTGCTATGTGTGAGCCCATCATTGCAGTTACTGATCAATCTATCTCCTTGTGGGTCTTCCCTTTTTCTCTGACCTGCCACTCTATGAAGGATATCTCAAGAGAAGGTCCATTCTGACAATACAACCAAAGTACGTGAGACAAAGTCTGGTCATTCTTGCTTCTAAGGAGCATTCCAGCTGCACTTTGTCCAGGACAGATTTGTGTTCTGGCAGTCTACGGTATATATTCACCATATATGTATATGTATTCAGTCACAGTACGTATGTATTCTTCAGCAATACCACACTTCAAAGGCATCAATTCTTCTATGGTCTTCCTTATTTATTAGCAATTTTTCACATGCATATGAGCTGAATGAAAATACCTTGGGTTAGGCTTGGGTTAGGTGCACTTTAGTCTTCAAAGTGATGTATTTGTTCTTCAACACATTAAAGAGATTTTTTGTAGCAGATTTTCCCAGTGCAGTACATTGTCTGATTTTTTGATTGGTGCTTCCATGGGTGTTGTTTGTGGATCCAAGTAAAATGAAATCCCTGATAACTTCATACTTTTCTCCATTTATCATGATGTTGCTTATTGGTCCAGTTGTATTCTTTATGTTGAAGTGTAATCCATACTGAAGGTATAGTCTTTGATCTTCATCAGTAAGTGCTTCAAGTCATTATTTTCAGCAAAGTTGTATCATCTGCATATTGCAAATTATTAGTGAGTCTTCCTCCAATCCTGATGCCATGTTCTTCTTCACATTGTCCAACTTCTCAGATTATTTGCTCAACATACAAATTGAATACATATAGTGAAAGAACACAACCCTATAGCACATCCTTCCTGATTTTAAACCATGTATCATTCCCTTGTTCTGTTCGAACAAGTGCCTCTTGGTCTACATTCAGGTTCCTCATGAACACAAGAGTTCTGGAATTCCCATTCTTCTCAATGTTATCTACAGTTAGTTATGATTCACACATTCAAATGCCTTTGAGTAGTCAATAAAACACAGGTAAACATCTTTCTGTTATTCTTTCTTTTCAGCTAAGATCTGTCATCAACAATGATGTCCCTCATTCCACATCCTCTTATCAGACATCATATGGCACTTGGTGAATCTGCTGCAAAAGACCTCTTTAAAGTGTTGAAGAGCAAATATGCCACTTTGACGACTAAGGTATGCCTAACCAAAGCCTGGTATTTTCAGTTGCCTCATATGCTGTGAAAGTTGATCTATGAATAAGGGAGACCAAATAAGTTTATGCTTCTGAATTAATATGTTGGTGAAG
>NW_006922776.1:60708-61768 GCF_000298275.1 Orycteropus afer afer
AACACAGTGTACCATGATGACGAGAAGCCTAATCGTATTTCTGTATTTCAATGTATGCACTGAGTGTTTAACCTACTCCTGAATATCAGCTATGTTAAAAAAAAAAAAAAAATCTCTATCGAATATTCAGATGGCTTTGTTTTCCATAATGTGTTTCTTGGAATTATTTTATATATGATTCCCTGCTAGTTAAGGCTGAATTTGAAACAGAATGTTTCACAGCATGAGATCATAGATTTAAAACTACACTCTGCTTAGTTTTATTGGCAGTGGACTCTAAAACTAAGAATTTGTTTACTTTCTTAATAAAGTAGCTAAATCTTTCAGGGATAGGCACAAAGATATACATGCACATGGGCTGCAATTGAACTGTTATATATTCTGGTAAAAACCTAGAAAAATCTTAAATGTAGAACAAAGATGAGAGTGAAATGATGACATACTCTATAGTTTATGTATGTAAAAGATACTGTGTTCTTCCAGGAAATATTGTTCCCCTGGACCCAGTTTCCATAATGACAATGGCCAGAATGAGGAACTTCTGTTGAACTGACTTTAATTTCCTCTTCCCTTAACTTTGCTCACTACTTCTTGACTGGCAAGTTTTGTGTAGATATGTTCAACTCAACCTTTCCACCCTCTCTCTGTAAATTAAGCTTTCCTTTGGAATGTATATATTCACTGTGCTTTCAAATCATAAACTCATAACAACAGGCTATATTTATGCAAGGTCAAATAGATACTGCTATTTGATCACGGATCTAAAGCCATTTTCTTAATCGGCTTTATCAGTAATAGACATAATGCTTTGATTATCATCTCTCTCCCCTCCCCCTGTCTTTACATCTCAATCCATTCTGATCTTAGAAAGAAAAAATAGGTGTTTTTAATGACCCTCAAATTTTAAAGATCTTTGTGCTTTGGCTAGGAACATTGAGATGTAGACAAAAGCTGTGATCAGGGCATCGAAACAAATGTAAATTTTAATGACTTACTATGGGAGCTCTGGTAGCATAGTGGTTAAGGCACTTGACTGCTAACCAGAAGGCTGGCAGTTCAA
>NW_006922776.1:63288-64678 GCF_000298275.1 Orycteropus afer afer
TGAATTTAGAGACTATCTAAAGAATAGATTTGATGCATTGAACACCAGTGACTGAAAACCAGAATTGTAGGATGACATCAAGAGCATCATCCATGAAGAAAGCAAGAGGTCATTAAAAAAGACAAGAAAGGAAGAAAATACTAAAATGGATGTCAGAAGAGACTCTGAAACTTGCCCTTGAGTGGAGAGTAGCTAAAACAAATGGAAGAAATGACAAGATGAAAGAGCTGAAAAGAAGATTTTAAAGAGCAGCTCAAGTAAACAAAGCCAGTTACTATAATAAATGTGCAAAGACCAGGAGTTAGAATATGAAAAGGGAATAACAGGCTCATCATTTCTCAAGCTGAAAGAACTTAAGAAAAAATTTAAGCCTTGAGTTGCAAGGTTCTACAATCAATGCCAACAGAAGCAGCAGTCAGGACATCAGATGACATGTAAACCTCCAAAAAACCAAACTCACTGCCATCGAGTGGGAGTCAATTCATAGCGACACCTCCTTTGGTTTCCAAGGCAGTAGCACTACTGAAGTAGATTGCCCAACCTTCCTTCTGAAGAGTGGCTGGTGGGTTTGAACCACCAGCCTTCTGGTTAGCAGCAAAATGCCTTAGGCACTACACTACCAGAGCTCCCATCAGAGGACATATAGCCCTAGACAAATCAGCTGCAAAAGGACCTCTTTCAAATGCTGAAGAGCAAAGATGTCTCCTTGAGGACTACGGTGTGCCTGACACAAGTCATGGTATTTTCAATAGCTTCATATGCATGTGAGAGCTGGACAATGAATAAGGAAGACCGAAGAAGAATTGATGCTTTTGAGTTGTGATGTTGGGGAACAATGCTGAAAGTACCATGGACTGCTAAAAGAACTAACAAATATGCCCTGGAGGAAGTACAGTCTGAATGCTCCTTGGAAGCAAGAATGGCCAGACTTCATCCCACCTACTTTGGTTATGTTGTCAGAAGGGACCATTCCCTGGAGAAGAAGGATGTTGTGCTTGGTAAGGTGGAAGGTCGAAAAAAGAGGAGAAGGTGCTCAATAAGATGGCTTGACACAGCGGTTGCAGCAAAGGGCTCAAGTGCATCTAGGATCATGGCGCTGGCTCAGAATCAGGCAATGTTTTGTTCTGCTGCGCATAGAGTCATCTGAGTCGGAGACGACTCGATGGCACATAACAGCAACAAACATTATAACCCAAACTCCCTCATAGCCACCTAGGTCTTGCTCTGGTACTTTCTTTGTTAGCCACTCCAGAAGTCCTACATATGCCCCAGCCTAATCTTAGGTCCCTACCACTCATCAAACGTAATGACCATTGCTTTTATAGCAATTATTTCCATATGTTTCTTTATGTTTTACTATTCAATTGCATATCTCTGAAAATTAATAATA
>NW_006922776.1:65420-67085 GCF_000298275.1 Orycteropus afer afer
TTTGATAGATTCTTGATAGTCATTATGGTCAGATTAATATCTATTTTTGTACATTTCCTAGCTCAGAACTGCAATTAGTCATTTCTCCAAGAAACCTTGGTTTCTTTTAATGAGAAATGATATTTAGAGACCAAAATCCAGTTATTTGTGATGCTCATTGTTACTGGTTTGGTTATTGTTTTTAGAACTATTCTTTAGGAAATATATGAGCTCACATTAATATTTCCAAAAAAATTTAATATGGATTTTTTACCTGATTTCTTCTATATTACATTTCTATTTCCTTTCCTCAATACCAAGATTCCTGGTTCTAAAGGACACAGTGGATGATAGAAGAATATGCTTTACATGAAATTACACACACCATTTCAGAATAAAAATAATAGCAGCTCTACCAGTTGTGATTACTGAAACTTGTTACAAGTTATTTTTATATTATTTTATAGTATTTTCCAATTTTTATGATAGTTCTATAATATTATGGTAACATCACATAGCCATTACATTCTAAACAGTCTCTCTTTTAGTCTTCACCCTGCGTCGCTCAATTTTTGTTCTATTCCCCACACTGTCACCTCAGTATATAGTCCTGTCCTGAAAGTTACTGTTGGCCAATAAATTGTAAGATTTCAGACTTTATACCCTAGTCCTTGCTGAGCATCCCTTCTATTTACAAGCTCTCAGATTAGGCCACAGCTCTTCCAATTTCATCTCATTATCTCAGTTTGAGCAGTTGCACTTTCCGGTGAAAACTTGTTTCACAGTTGGCTATTTAGGGGTTCTTTTGTTGTCAGGTTTGTCAGATGCCCCATTCATTGTTTTCCTCTACTTTCTTCCATTGTTGTTAGTTGCAGTTGAGTTGATTTCAACACTTGGGATATCCATGTATGGAGGGAAGGACTGCTCCATCATCCATACATTTTTTTAAAGCTGTAAGCTTTTAGAAGCAGATAAACAGGCCTGTCTTCCAAGGCACCTCTGGGTGAGTACAAATCACTGACATTATGACTAGGAGTCCGGTGATTAACCATTTGCTCCTCTCAGTGATTCTTTAGTTTCTCTGATACAAATAATAAAACACAAGTCCCATGGTTCTTTGTCATTCACAGACTTGACTTTTGATGTTCATGGAGATATTTATCACCTAGATTTTGATTATACTATCTTTTCCCCTATTTGCTTTTGTGTATGGATTCAAAGGCCAACATTATGAAACCTCACCTTTAGATTAGTGGTTTAGTAAGTGTGGCTTATGTGGGATGTTGAATCTAATGTATTATAGCAGTTAAACGAGGCTTTGTTCACGGAGATGTAATGGATTTTTATTGTTGTATACTTGAATTTTTACCAATATTGACCAAATGCATGATATAGTTCCTAATATGTGAAGATTTTATGAGTCTCTCTTGCTGAATTTGACCTGGCCTAAGGAGTTCTGGTAACATAGTGGCTAAGGCACTTGACTGCTAACCAGAAGGCTGGTGGTTCAAACCCACAAGTCACTCCTCGAAAGGAAGGTTGGGCAATCTACTTCCTTAGTGATAGTAGTGATACTGCCTTGGAAACCCAAGGAGGGGTCGCTATGAGTCGGGTCCGACTCGACGGCACATTACAACAACAACAAACAATGGGATGTTTTATTTAGTCAGTTATGGGTGAGGCAAG
>NW_006922776.1:67685-72223 GCF_000298275.1 Orycteropus afer afer
TGTGATGCGTGCTGAGTTCGGAGGAAGTTCCTTGATACCTGCTGAGACTGGAGGGCAGATAAAGGCCCTAAGGAGTGTTTAGAATTACAAAAGTTCTGTTAGCACTACTGACACTAAAAGGTTTCTGGTTAAAGATTTTCCTGGAGGCTGCTAGAACTCTGGCTTCAGATTGACTCACAATACCACACTTGCTAGAAGGACCAATATCAAGGAAAAATCAATGTTCTAAAAAGTATGCTTTAGTTTTTAATGTTAGATAAAAACAGAAAGAGAACAATAAAAGATAAATAAAGGAAAAGAAACAAACAAACAAAAACTCAAACCTGATGCTATCAAGTCAGTTCTGATTCAAAGTGAGCCTATAGGAGTGAGTTCAACCGCCCCATAGATTTTCCAAAGCTGTAATCTTCACAGATTATCATATCTTTCTCTTGTTAAGGGGCTGATGAGTGCAGACTGCCAAGCTTTAATTTAGCAGCCAAGCACTTAACAACTGAGCCACCAAATCTCCAAACATAGTTTAATTAAGCTGGAGGAGAATGTAAGTTTTCTTAAAACAAATTTGAAAGCCTGAACTTTGATTTCTATGAAAGAGAAAATGTGATATACTATATTTAATTTTAAACAGAAATTTACAAAAATAAGATATTTTAGTCATTATCAGATCAAAAGAGGACTGACTTAGTGAGAGCAAAAAGGAGTAACTTCTCAGCACAATCCTTACTCAAGGAATCGCAGATATCATTTTAAAACATACAAAGAGGATCTATACAACCATATAATCTAGTATTACAATGTTATCCATTCTAATTTGTTCATTTATATTCATAATAAGGTCCTCATATTGAGATTTAGAACTAACAACTGAGGGGAGGGGTCAAAAAAATTCCACCACAATGAGCCCATGATGCACATTTAAGTTAAGAATAATCCATTACAAGGACAAACTTGTGAATGTCTTTGGAGAGAAATGAAAGCATAATATATATTTCCCCTCTCCACTGCATAGAGGAAAACAGAGAAATGCTGCATGCCATAATAAATCCAGAGAAGTGAAAGAAACTGCAAAAAACTACTTGGAGACCTTAACATTTGTACACTAAGGTATTGTGTGATTATAGACATAGTAACTGTTCCAAACAAACTCATTAAAAAATCTAAAAAAGAGAGAAGTTTCTGAAGTGCTTAGGGATCACAACAAAGGGAAAAAACTACATTTGAAATGACTATCACTTCCAAAGTTTGACTCAAAGTGAAAAGTGAGTATTCCCATGGACCAAGTATTAGTCTTAACTAACCTCGAAAGGCACTCTTCCTAAGAGACCATCTTGAAGAAGGTAAGTGACCTAAGAGTAGGATTCTATATGTAATGATCCACTACAGGTAGATCATTTGTAGAGATAGAGAAGCCATTATTTACCTCATTAGGACAGTATAGGTAAATAACACCAAATAACTGGAAGAGGCAGTTTACAAAGAAATCACAAAACCTAGTCACAAGATAAAGAATTAACATGTATAGAAATTTACAGAAAAAACAAAAAAATCTAGCTCACTGCCATCAAGTCAATTCTGACTCATAGTGACCTCCATTGGGTTTCCAAGGCAGTAAATCTTTATGGAAGTAGATTGTTCTATTTTCCTTCCACAGAGCAGATGGTGGGTTTGAACTGACAGGCTTTCCAAATACTTTAAACACTGCACCACCAGAGATCCTTACTTAATGTACAGACAGAGTACCAAAGGGGCAGGGAGGTCGCAACTTCTGACCTCCTCTAACCCCACAAGAGGAGGACAGAATCACCATGAGTAGCCCAGGGCCTATTCCTGCAAGACCAGGCATGCCACTTCCCTCCAGCCTTTTCACAAACCCTGACACCAATCATTCCTCCTGCAGCACCCACCACCTCTCTGCTGGGTTCGGTAATCCGCTGCTGTGGCCACACAGAACTCACAGATTATGAAGTTTATTATGGAAGCACAAGGCTACAGAAATTCAAGTTCAGGAACAATGTCCAATCTCTCTCAGCCTGCCATCTCTCAGCCAACAGTCTCTCTCAGTCTTTCCCAGCAGTGCATGTCTCTTGATGCCTCTCAGTCATGTGTTTCTCTCAGCAACTCTTTCTCAGCAGTGCATGTCTCTCAGGAGCATGTTCTCTCAGCAGCACGTCTTTCACAGCCAGCAGTCAGAGAGACTCCGTTTGCCTCTAGGAAGGCTCCTTTTGAGCCTAGCAGAGTGTCCAAATCTATCAATCATTACATTAGAATTCTAAGCACCTGAGAGAGAGCTAACTTCCCAGAAACTTGCTTTGTGCTACTCTCAACAGAAATACCCCAGGTGGATAACTTCAACAATCAAGAGCTCCTCAGTTGCTCACAGCAAATTCCACCATGGAGTTTACAAGAGTTATGGCTAGAAAAACCATACCAGGTAATTTACTACACTGCACGGAACAAATGTCAGATTGCAATTTCATCAAGCACAAATAGTTTTGCCCTTTTCCTCTATCTCCTTCTCCTTTCCCTTCACCCTGGAGGAGCAGTCACAGAAGCAAAAAAGTAGGAGAGGATGTGGAAAGAATATAGAGCTGTTATCTTTCACACTGTAGGCTTCCAAAGCAGAGTCTGGTCCATGTTGGAAGGCAGTGGTTGTTGCTGTAGTCAATGCTTTTGAACTTATTTCAACTAATTGCAGCCACACTTGTGCAGAGTAGAACTGCTCTAAAGGGTTCTCAAGGCTGTGACATTGGGGAAGTAGATCACCAGGATCATCCTCCAACAGTCTCCAGGTGGATTGCAATGGCCAACCTGCCCTCTGGCAGTATAGTGATTAGCCATTTGCATCACCCAGGTGCAAAGGAGTGATAAAGGCTTTTAATGTTATGAGAGATCAAAGTTGGGTGAATCTTGATTCTCAATATTAAAAAAAAAAAAAAAAAAAAAAACCTAAGAATTTTAAATAATGCTGGATATTGACTTCAAAAGTTGTAATACTTAACTGAATTTTTATCTATACATGAGGTAAAATGGTTGTGCAGAACTTGATTGAAGGCAGTTGTAAAGAAAGATGATGAAGTTATTTTTCTAACATCCTTTTTATAAAAAAATGTATATTGAATCTTTCCATTAACACATGAATGGATTAGAAAATGTGGTTGTACATGCAACATAGTCAGTAGGAGAAAAAAGTACTTGATATGTACTACAGTATGGATAGAACTTGAAGACATTATGCTGAGTGAAATAAACCAATCACAAAAGGACAAATAGAATGATATGGGCAATCTACTTCTGTAGTGACACAGCCTTGAAAACCCAAGGAGCTGCTATGAGTCGGATCCAACTCAACAGCAGTGGGTGAGTTATATAAAAATCCAGGAAAAGACAAATGTATACAGACCAAAGTTTATTGGTGATTCCCATGGGTGGGAGGGAGGGTAAAAGGGGGGCTAATAATGATTGAAAAAATCATACTGATTAAGGATAGAGTCACACAGCCAATTATTATAATTGCTGTCAATAAGTTGTACACCTATAAAATACTGAAAAATTGTATACCTGTAAAATACTGATATATACAAATATGTATATATATATTATATATATACAAGTATGTGTGTATGTATATATATAAATGTTTTATCAAATGTCTTCTCCCATTTATTTTGAAAATTATATAAATTTCCATCTTTAAACTGTCAATATAGTAAATTTTATTAACTGATTATCTAATGTTAAACTAAACTTTCAAACCAAACCATAAATTAAATGCAGAATGTATTATATCTATATCCATGTCTATATCTATGTATCTATCTATACAAAGATAGATATGATGTTTATTAAATTCAGATAATTATTGGCCTATAGTTTTGCATTTTCTCTATTATTATTGCTATTAGCTTTTAAAGTGAATTGTAGCATGTTCCTTGTTTCTGGAAGAATTTGTTTTACTTTGCAATTATTTGCTTTCTTGAACTTTGCTAGAATTTTCCAGTGAAGTTATTATGGATGTGTAGTATTCCTTCAGAGAAAAAAAAAAAAAAAGACTATCATTTCTATCATCTTATTGGTTTCATAGTAAATCAAGTTTTCAGTTGCTATTTCTTTAACTCATTTTTCTATCTCACTTATTTTAAGGAAACTGTCAACTTCATTAAAACTTGAGAGATAATGTTTTCCATAGCAAATTTCCTCTAAATGCGTGTTGACTGTATTTCACATTATATATGTAGAATTACTGTTATTACTTAGTTCAAAATATTTCCTAACTTACATTATAATTTTTTTCTTTGACCAATGAGTAATTTAGAAGTATATTCTTAATTGCCGAACATGAGATTTTCAGTTTATCTGTTTTACAGTGATTACTAGTTTAATAGTATGTTGGACAAAAAACATGCTAAGATGATTCAAATTCTTTGAAATTGGCTGAAGTTTGAAATATGGGTATTACATGGTCAAATCATCTAACTGTTTGTAGCTCTTGGCAGTAATAGTGTACTCTGTAATTTATTAGTTCCAATTTCCTAACCATG
>NW_006922776.1:72323-77664 GCF_000298275.1 Orycteropus afer afer
TCCGACTCAAAGGCAAAACAACAACAACAACATTAATTTTTGTGTTATCAGATACATACAAAATGTAAAATGTCATATCTTTTTGATGATTTAAACATTTTACTATCATGAAGATACTGCCTTTATCTCTTATGATATATTTAGTCTCAAAGTTTACTTTTTGTCAGCTTTCCTATAGTTGTTTGCCATGATAGATCTTTTGCCATCTTTTTATATTCAAGTTTTTAGCTTATATTTTTATTTTTTTAATCAATATATTGTTGGTTATTTCATCCTGTCCAGTAATCTTGTCCAATTTCATTTCACTTGGATACACAGTCAACACCCACAGAAGCAGTGGTCAAGAAATCAGACATCGTATTGCATTGGATAGATTTGCTACAAAAATCTCTTCAGAATGTTGAAGAGCAAAGATGTCACCTTCAAGACTAAGGTGTTCCTAACCCAAGCCATGTTGTTTTCAGTTGCCTCATATGCATGTGAAAGCTGGACAATGAACAAGGAAGATCAAAGAAGAGTTGATGCCTTTGAATGATGATATTGGTAAAGAACACAGAAAATACAATAGTCTGCCAGAAGAGCTAAAATATCTGTCCTGGAAAAGTGCAGTTACAATGCTCCTTGGAATCAAGAATGTCCAGACTTCATCTCATCTACTTTATTCATGTTGTCAGAAGGACCATTTGCTGAAGAAGGATAGCATGCTTGATAAGGTAGAGGATCGACAAAAAAGGGGAAACCCTCAACAAGATGGATTGACACAGTGGGTACAATGATGTGCTCAAGTGTAACAAGGACTGTGAGGATGGTGCAGGACTGGGCATTATTTCATTCTGTTGTACATAGGGTCACTATGAGTCAGAGCCAACTTCACAGGTCCTGATAACAACAACAATCTCAGGTATTAGATAAGATCATTAAATTCATTCATATACAACATATCACTGATACATTGGTATATGATACACTGTTGTGTTTTATATCTTCTATTTATCCTGTCTGCTTGGCATTTTTTCCTAATTTTTTTTGCCATAATATTGATGGAAAATTATTATTCCATTTTGCTCTCACATTAGTTTAAAATTCATATAATCATTTAGTCTCATATACCTTTATTTCTTTGAATTACTGAAATTTCATTCAGTGATATGATTATTGTTCATATGTTCTGCATGGGATTTTCTCGACTTCTTGGGAACTCTGGTGGTGTAACGCCTAGGGTATTTGACTGCTAACCAGAAGGCTGGCAATTCAAACACACAGAAACTCCTCAAAGGAAGATTAGGTAATCTATTTCTGTAGACATACCACCATGGAAACCCAAGGAGGGGTCTCTATGACTCAAATTGACTCAAGGACAGTGAGCATATTTTTTTTGTTTGTTTGTTTTGTTTGTTTGTTATTGTGGTGAAAATTTTCACATCAAAACATCTGCTGACAAAACAATGCCAAAATTGTTTTCCAAAATTGCAATTTTGGAAAATTCCAAAATTGCAAATTTGCAATTCAATGACATTTTTCATGTTGTGCCACTAATACCACTATCCTAATAAACAGTTTACCACAGTTAACTTAAACTTAATTCTCCCTCCTACTCATACTTGGTAACCACATTTTTGCTTATATCACACAGTATTAGTCTTTTTGCAGCTGACTTATTTCACTCAACATAATGTCTTCAAGGTTCTTCCATGTTGTGGTATTTATAAGAACTTCATTTCTGCTTATAGTTCAGTAATATGTCATTGCATGTATATGCCACATTTTTTAATCCATTTATCTATTGATGGAAATTTCAATTGTTTCTACAGTTTGGTTATGGTAAAAAGCACTGCAGTGAACTTTTGTATACAGGCTTCTGTTGCTTTGCTGCCTTCACTTCTTCTAGCTATATACCTAGGATTGGAATTGCTGGGTCATATGGTAATTCTGTGTTCACTATTCTGAAGAATGCCAAACTGTTTCCACAATGACTACATTTTACTTCCCAACCAGCAATGTATAAAATTGCAGTTTCTCCACAAACTCACTAACACTTGATTTTTTTCAAGATTTTTTTTGGTCATTGCTCTTCTAATAAATTGAGGTGATATCTCATTATGGTTTTAATTTGATTAGCCATTTGATTAACCTAATGGGAGCTGTGGTGGTACAGTGCCTAAGGCATTTGACTGCTAACCAGAAGGCTGTGGTTCAAACCCACCAGCCACTCTTCAGAAGGAAGACTGGGCAATCTACTTCTGTAGAGATACCACGTTGGAAACCCAAGGAAGGGTCACCATGAGTCAAATTGACTCAATGGCAGTGAGTTCTGGCTTTTTTGGAATGGGTAATGACATTGATAATAACTTTGGCTAATGATGTCTTTTCATGTGCTTGTTGCCATTTGAATATCATCTCTGATTAATTGTTCAAGTTGTTTGTCCATTTTGTTGTTGTTGTTGAGCTGTTGTCATTTTGTTGTTAAGCCATAGAATTTTCTAAATATGCTTGGATATTAGTCCCTTATCTGATATATAGTCCATGAAAATTTTCTCCCAATATATGGATGGTTTTTTCATCTGTTGGTTAAGTCCTTTCATGTACCAAAATATTTAATTTTTTTGAGATCTCAAGTATCTATTTTACTTTTTGTTCTGTACACTTTTGTTATCATATTTGATAGGACCCACCAGCCACTCCTTGGAAGGAAGATGCGGCAATCTACTTCCATACTGATACTGCCTTGGAAACCCAAGGAGGGGGCGCTATAAGTTGGGTCCTACTCAATGGCACATAACAACAACAGCAACAACATGCTTAACACTAGGTCCCACAGCCTTGTCCCTACTTTTTCTTCTAAGAATTTTATAGTTTTAGTTTTCACATTTAGCTCCTTAATCCATTTGAATTGTTTTTTTGTGTATAGTATAAATTATAAAGCTTGATTTATTTTCCTTCATGTGGAAATTCAATTTTCTCAATACCACTGATTGAAGAGGTTTTTTTTTTTTTTTTCTTTTCCATATCAATTGGACTTAGCTCCCTTGATGAAAATCAGTTGATCATAAATGTATAGATTTAATTTTTGACTTTCAATAATATTCTATTGGAATATAACTCTATTATCATACCAGACCAAGCTGTTTTAATTACTAAAGCTTTGTATTATTATTATTATTTTTAATTTTTACTGTGATTTGGGTGAAAAGTCCAGAGCAAATTCATTTTCCATATAGAACTTCACATACACTTTGTCTCATGACATTGACTGCAGTTTCCCACAATGCAACAGCTCTTTTCTCACTTCCTCCCCATAGTTACCTCTTCTCTGTGTCTTTCCTTCCATGCACTCCTGTCTCCCAAGCTATCTCCCTGTGTATACACAGCCCTTCTATTCTCCCAGGACTGATCTCTTCAAGGAGTATATCTAGCTAATGGAAAGGTTCAGTTCATATGCCTATTTTTTGTGTGGCTGGAAGCCACAGGAGTGGATTCAATTCCAGACCTGAAGGGCACCCCGGAGCCATAGTCTCAGGGGTTCCACCAGAATCCATCAGATCAGCAGCAAAGCTGGTCTCTCTCTCTCTTTTTTTTTTTTTTGATTTTGAGTTTTGTTCCACATTATTCTACTACTCTATCCAGGATCCCCTACATAGATCCCTCTCTGAGTGGCTGGCACCATCTAGTTCTTCTGGTCTCATACTCATATAGGCTGAAGATCACATGGTATACCAGTCCCTTGGACTATTGTTTCCATGCATCTTTGGCTTCCTTCATTCTTCTCTGCTTTGGATGAGGAGAGATCCATCTTTGCATCTAGATGGCTGCTTGCAAGCTTTTAAGATCCCAGTCACTACTCACCAAAGTAGAATGTGAAACAATGTTTTTGTGTAGTATATTATGCCAATTGAGCTTGATGTCCCCTGAGACCATGGTTCCCAGCCCACAAATCCAACTACTCACTCACTGCAGGAAGCTGGCTATGGCTAAGAAGTGACTACAACCTTGTTCCTTGTCAGCTTTGCTATATACTTGGGAATTCGTACAGAACATACCAATACACTTGTAGAAACATTGTCTGCCAACCCTATACATGGTCATGGGCACACTCCCCCTGCACAGACATACCTAATCACTCAGCCTGTCCACCCATCTATCAATCAACCCTTATATAAATGATTGGCATCACTGACAATGCAGTACTGTATGTGCAAAAGTTGTTGTCTGTACCGCCTATGCACCTCTCTATGTCTTCCTCTTCCTCAGTGTCACCGTGTTAATCACTCACATTTGGTACAGTGTCTTTCCCTTCACCCAAATCAATACGTGTTTTTGTATTGTATGTTTTAAAGTCAGGAAGGGTGAGTCCTCCTAGTTTATTCCTCTTTTTCAAGATTGTTATAGCTATTTGGAGTCTCTTGCTGTTGCATATAAATTTGAGAATTGGCTTTTCCATTTCTGTGAAGAAGGTTGTTGGAATTTTAATGGGTATTGCCTTGAATTTATAGATTGCTTTGAGTGGTATCAACATCTTAACTATATTCAGCCTTTCAATCTATGAACATGTGTTTTTCTCATTTATTTAGGTCTTCTTTAGTTTATTTTAGTATATGTTAAAATTTTCTGTGCATAAGCCTTTCACCTACATAGTAAAATTTATTCCTAAGTACTTTATCCTTTTAGATGGTATTGTAAGCGTAATGTTTCCTTAAATTCTTTCTCTGATGCTCATTGCTGACTTAAAAAACCTGAGTGAGTTTTGTGTATTGATCATGTACTCTGCTACTTTCCTGAATTTATTTATTAATTCTGATAATTTTCATACAGAATTTTTAACATTTTTTATGTATAAGATTATATCATCTGCAAAAAGACAAAGTTTTACTTCCTCCTATGCAATTTGGGCCACCACTTATTGGTCATTTGTTTATCATACTGTGGTGGCTCCTGTGTTGCTGTGAGGCTGGAGGCTATGCCATGGGAATTTCAAATGCCAGCAGGGTCACCCAGGGTGGTCAGGTTTCAGTGAAGCTTCCAGACTGAGGCAGACTGGGAAGAAAGAAGGGGCCATCCAGTTCTCAAAGAATTGGTCAATGAAAACTATCTGATATATTATTGAAAAACTTTATGAAACATAGTCCAATATACTGCCTGAAGGTGAGCCCCACAGATCAGAAGGTACTCAAAATACTACTAAGAAAGAGTTGCCTCCTCAAAGTAGAATCAACCTTAATAATGTGAATGGAATAAAGCTTTCAGGACATCCATTTGTCATGCAATATGGCATAACTCAAAATAGGAAGAAACAGCTGCAAGCATCCATTAATAATCAGAACATGGAATGTAAAACTTGGAAGCT
>NW_006922776.1:78359-79279 GCF_000298275.1 Orycteropus afer afer
AGGAGCTGACTGTGGAAGACACCATCCACTGCTTATATGCAAGTTCAAATTGAAACTGAAGACACTTAAAACAAGTCCATGAGAGCCAAAATATGACCTTTATTATGTCCCACCTGAATATAGAGACCATCTAAAGAATGGAAGTGACGCATTGAACGCCAATGACAGATAACCAGAGGATTTGTGCTATGACATCAAGAGCATTATCCATGAAGAAAGCAAAAGGTAATTAAAACGACAGGAAAGAAAAAAAAGACCAAAGTGGATGTCAGAAGAGACTCTGAAATTTGCTTATGAATAAAGAGTAGCTACAACAAATGGAAGAAATGACAAGATAAAAGAGCTGGACAGAAGATTTCAAAGAACAGCTTGAAAAGACAAAGCCAATTACTATAATAAAATGTTCCAAGACCTGGAGTTAGAAAACCAAAAGCAGAGAACATGTTTGGCATTTCTCAAGCTGAAAGATCTGAAGAAAAAATCCAAGCCTCGAGTTGCAATATTGAAGGATTCCTAGGGTAAAATTTTGAATGACGCAGGAAACATATAAAGAAGGTGGAAGGAATACACAAAGTCACTATACCAAAAATAATTTGTTAATGTCCATCCATTTCAGGAGATGGCATATGATCAAAAGCCTATGATGCTGAAGAGAGAAGTTGAAGCTGTCCTGAAGGAATTGGTAAAAAACAAGGCTCCAGGAATTGACAAAATATTCATTGAGGTGTTTCAACAAATGGATATCATGATGGAGGCACTTAGTCATCTGTGCAAAGAAATTTGGAAGATAGCAACCTGGCCAACTTGGTAGAGATCCATATTTGTACCCATTCCAAAGAATGTGATCCCACAGAATGTGGAAATTATCAAACAATATCACTAATATTGGGAGCTCTGGTGGTGTAGTGCCTAAGGCATTT
>NW_006922776.1:80559-99873 GCF_000298275.1 Orycteropus afer afer
TTTTCTTGTGGTATCCTTGCTTGAATTTAGTATCACTGTATTGTTTAATTTAAAGATTGTGTTAAGTCTTCCCTTCTATTTTTTTTTTTTTTGTAGGATTTTTAAAGTATTTTTTAAGAAAGATTGGGATCATGTCTGTAAATGGTTAATAATTTTATTGTTTTTGTCAAATTTTTCAAGCTAGCACATGGAGAATTGTCTTAGTGATTGCAGTGTAGTAAATTACTTAGTGTGGCTTTTCTACCCATAAGTCATTGTAAACTCAGTGGTGGAATGAGCAACTGAGGAGCTCCTGGTTCTAAATGTTATCCACCTGGGTTATTTCTGTTGGGCGTGGCACAACACAATGTTATGGGAGGTTCACTCTCAGGTGCTTAGATTTCTGTTGTTATGATTGCCTAGTTTGACCACTCTGCCGGGCTCAAAAGGAGGCCTCCTAGAGGCAGAACTGTCTCTGACTGCTGGTTGAAGAAGATGTGCTGCTGAAAGAGACACGCACTCCTGAAAGAGACACATGCTGCTGGGAAAGAGACGAAGAGACACACATTGCTGAGTAAGACAGCAAGGGACGTGCACTGCTGGGGGAGAGACTGTGACAGACTGGGCTGAGAGACAGTGGGCTGAGAGAGAGACTGGGCATTTTTCTTGAACTTAATTGTAGCCTGGTGTTTCCCTAATAAACCTCATAATCTGTGAGTTCTGTGTGGCCACTGTAGCGAATTATCGAACCCGGAAGGTGGTGGGTACTTTGGGAGGAACCGCTGGAGAAAGGGTTGGAGGAAGGCAGCATGTCTGGCCTTGCAGTAATAGGCCTTGGGCTATTGATGGTGATTCTGCCTTCCTCTTGTGGGACTAGAGGTGGTCAGAACATGTGGCCTCCTTGCCCTTTTTGCAGTGATCTTGGGCCTCTTCCTGCACATATTGTGCCTCACAATACCATTTATCCATGAAAATATTAACAAATCCTGATACTTGGTAATATCACTTACTTGTGTGAGTCTGATTTGACAGTCTAGTCCTTAATTTTATCTTGATATTCTAGTGGAATCAAGATACTAAAAAAACAAAGTAATTATTTGTAGTACACTGGAATAATTCAAGTGTATATCCTACCATTCCAAAGTCTAGTGATTTGTGATTATTTGCTGGACCTTGTTTATTAAAAATATATAAAAATTCCAGGTTCTATATCTTCCAGTTGAGAAGGTTCAATCTTTATTCTGTTAGGCATATAAAAGTAAGGGATAGATTGAGTTGACCTTTTCAGTCTAAATCTGACTGGCTCCTGTTTCTCAGCACACTTCTTCCATGTTTCAATTTTCTGTCGTCTGAATCCTTAAACTATGGGAATGTCTTTCAGTGTTTTCCAGACCAGATTTCTAGAACCTTGCTACATGTAGTTTAAAATTCTAGCATGTATTTTAAGAAGCAGGTGCTCTGTCTTGATTTTTTTTCCCCCTAATTGTACGAAGCTGAGAAATTATGATCAGTTTTTTGGTCTAGCTCCCCAGCATCCAACACAGAACTTGATAAATCCCCCATGAATAAAATTGGTCATGCATTTCAGAGATACTAATTTCCAATGTATCCTAGCAATCTTTCACAATTACCAAATATTTACATTTTTATCATCTCCCAGAAAAGGTTCTCTCTGCCTAGGCAAAACACAATTATGGAACCACGCCTATAATTGGCAAATGTCCCCAAGGTAAAACAGAGATTACTTTATAGGAGTCCTCCATGCTTGGAGTTTATCAGGTCCTTAGTATTTGCTGTAAGGAGCTCTGGTGGTGCAGTGCCTAAGGCATTTGACTGTTAACCAGAAGGTTGGTAGTTCAAAGCTACCAGCCACTCTGTGGAATGAAGATCAGGCAGTCTACTTCCATAAAGAATTACCACTTCAGAGACCCAGTGGGGGTTACTATGAGTCAGAATCAACTCAATGGCAGTGGTTTTTCTTCTTCTTTTTTTTTTTTTGGTTTTATTATTTGCTGTATATTACATTTATTTTTATTTTTTTAATACTCTTTTCATGTTTAGTGTGTACTTCCATGGTGTTAATGTTCACCTTATAGGCCTATCTATCATTTGGCTGAATGTTGAACCACAAGGGTCAGTTCAGTTCCCAACTTGAAGGGTGTCTAGGGGCCATAGTCTTAGGGGTTCCACCCATTCCTCTCATACCAGTAAGCCTGGTCTTTTTTTATGATTTTGAGTTCTGTTCCACATTTTTTCCCACCCTGTCTGGGACCTCCTATTGTGATTCCTTTTAGAGCAGTCAGCAATGATAGCCAAGCACCATGGCTATCTGGTTTTAGGATTGTGCAAGCTAGGTTTCAAATGGTTCATTAGTCCTTTGGAATAATTATCTCCTTGGGTCTTTGATTTTCTTCATTCTTCTTTGCTCTGGACTAGGAGTGACCAACAGTTGCTCCTTGGCTCTCCACTCACAAGCTTTTATGACCCCAGTCACTATGCACCAAAGTAGGATGTAGAACATTGTCTTTGTGGACTATGTTATGCCCATTGGTCAATGTCCTCTGAGACTATGGTCCTGAGCTCCCAGGCTCAGGGACTTATTCCCTCAAGGTTTTTGGTTATGGCTAAGAAGTTTCATACAGCTCTGGTAGAGTAGTCCCTAAGGCACTTGACTTCTAACCAGAAGGCTGGTAGTTCAAACCCACCAGCCACTCCTTGGAAGGAAGGTTGGGCAATCTACTTCTGTAGTGATACTGCCTCAGAAACCCAAGGAGGGTTTGCTATGAGTTGGGTCTGACTCGATGGCACATAACAACAAGAACTTTTCATAACTTTGCTCTCTGCATGAATCAGAGCTGACTCCACAGCAAATAACAACAACAACATCTCTATGTGCATAGTCAATAAAAAGCACCTTGATTATCTCTGTATGCATAGTTGCAGCAAGCATTGGGTACTATCACATGTTAGTACAACTACGTTAGTTAGTGTTTTCTTGGGGCAGAATCTTTTCTGAATCCACTGTCAGTAATCTTAACCCAAAAACCAAACTCACTGCCATTGAGTTGGATCCGACTCATAGTGACCCCTGCTTAGGTTTCTTTTTTTATTATTATTAGATTTTTTTTTAATTGTGATTTGGGTGAAGATTTACAGAGAAAATTCACTTTCCACACAGCAGTTCACATATACTTTGTCTCATGTCATTGACCACAGTTTACCACAATGCAACAGCTCCCCTCCTACTTCCTTCCCATAGCTACCTCTTCCCAGTGTCCATCCCTCCATATACTCCTGCCCCCTGAGCTGTCTCCCTGTGCATAAGCAGCCATTCTTTCTCCCATTCCTCCTTGGGTTTCTGAGCAGGTATCACTGCAGAAGCAGATTGCCCAACCTTCCTTCTGAGGATTGTCTGGTGAGTTTGAACCTCCAGCTTCTGGTTAGCAGTCAAATGCCATAGGCACTATGCCACCAGAAATCCCAGTTGGTAATCTTACAACATAGAAATTAATTATAGTGTTTGTTATCGATCATTGTAGATCACTGTCCAGAGCAATCAATGTCAAATGTAATAGACTATGCACTTAACCATAAAAAATAAAATAAAATAAAATAAAGCCATCTCTCACCACGAGTTGTGAACACAATATCCTCCAATGATAATAGAGTTCCCTGTGGTGGGGATTTGTGATATATTGTTTATGAGAGGTCCCATAATCCTCTCTTCACGGTGTGTTGATTTTTGACTGGTATAGAAGGATTATGATTTGTAGGGCCATTACTACAATTTCTCTGAGAAACAGGGTTTTGTCATTTCTTAAAGTCAGGGGAGTACCTGGGGTTTAGATTTTAATAATCAGGATATAGTAAAAAGAAACAAAACAGCATTGCTTAGAAAACCACTATAATGTAAGTTTAACAAGCATATCCTTTATTTTTTTTGAAACTCTATTATTTTCAACCATAAGAAATTACCTGGTGCATATAATAATTCCAGTATTTCACTCCTAAAATTAAAAATAACAGAAACTTGGATATAGAGAATTTGGGTTGTAAATTACCAGCCCACTGTAATTTCTTTTAGCTAAGCCCAAAATCAATCATAGCCTTACAAAAATGTCAGCACTAAGTATGTTAACCTTTCTCCAATTGTTTGTTGAGTAAAAATACTCTTCTTTGATAAAGAGATATTTCAAAAAATGAAGTTTGTTTAGGAAAATCTAAAGCTCAAGATATATATGCAGCCATTGCTTTATGATATCAGAATAAAATCATTTTGCAACAACTTGATATACAATTGATTTTTTGTATAGTTATAATAGCTATCTTAAAGAATTTCTTCTTAAAGAATTTCTTCTTAAAGAAATTGCCACAAGTTAATATGAGTCAAATTCATGATTAAATCCTCCAAATTCTCAAAGAATAATATTAAAATACTTAGGTAATATATCACTCTTTCCATTTAGTGATTGCCAACATTAATTTTTTTTCTCTCCTAAATTTTTAAGATTGCTTTCTGAATAAAAAAAAGTAATAGAACTTTAAACATTCTTCCACTTAAATAGTAACACAACCAGTAATAGCAAGTTTAACAACATAAACCAGCCTTATTGTATAATCCAACATATTCACTATTTCTATCTTCACAACGTTCTGAAGCTAGTATTATTTTCCATGTTGAGAAAACTAACATTGATAACATTTACATAACTTATTCAATATTATAGGAGCTCTGGTGGCATAATGTCTAAGGAATTTGACTGCTAACTATAAGGCTGGCACTTCAAACCCACCAGCCACTCCTTGGAAGGAAGACTGGGCAATCTACTTCCTTAAACACACTTCTTCAGAAACCCAAGGAGGGGTCGTTATGAGTGGGAACCTATTTGCTGACAGTAAGTTTGGTTTTCTGGTTTTTGATATTCAATCTTCCAGAGCTAGAAATAAGTAGAATCTAAATTTAAAACTTGACCTTCTGTGGTTATTAGATTATGTTTCTGCTCTGTCCCTTTATCCAAATTTACAATATGTTCTAGTGGGGGTAGATTTTCTCTTGAAAATGACACATTTCAATCCATAAATTATCATCCTCCCTCCTCTGTAATATTTAGTGTAGTCTCCTGTGCTTCATCAAGAGATATCATACTTCCATGAAATCCTTAGTCCCTTGTTTTTCATTTAGAGTAATTAAAGCTCCTCCCTACTCCAACCACCCCCATTGCAGATTGAGAAGTGGTGGTTCTAAGTCCTATATAGAGAGTCAAAAAAAAAAAAAAAAAAAACTCAGTCTACCAAGCTAGCTAATTCTGAATACCCTCTAAAATAATCACTGCTATCTCTATTCAGAAAAATTTATTTGGTAACAAATATGATTTTCACTCTGTATAATTCCTCATCCAATCAATATCTACTGCCAGAGCTAGAGATCTCACAAAATAACTTCTAGGACAACCAGTGTAAAGCCTTCTAAGGAAAATATCACTTGTTCCCTGTCTTAAGATGTCCTTACAAAATGGCAACTGAAAGACTTCAACTTGTAGTTGAAGGCTATCTATCAGCCCTTGGCCTCTGACTCCAGCTAACATCAATGAAACAACTGACTGGACTATAATTTTCAATGTTGATCTCACAATTTAGATGCTAATAACCTTTAACTGTATTGCTTCAACTTAGGATAGAGTTGCAAATGTTAATAACCAAAAAGGAATTATAGTTTGGAATCCACAACATTCTGGTATTACCAGAGGATCAGTTCTAGTAACACACAAAAATATCAAAAGATGCTTTGGAAAGATTACTCCAAAGAAAAATAAGTAAGATGCCAAGCGGCCTGTAAAGCAGTATGCCTTTTCATATAGCATTTAGAATGAAATAGGAGCATAGCCATAGACTTTTGTGATGGATTATCTAACAACCTAGTGATCTAACAACCTAGTAATTTTTTTTTTAATCTTTTAGCCTATTCTAAGGTTTTAATATAATCAAAGGTAATAAGGCATATCTAAACATTTTAAGGAGCTCTGGTGGTGTAGAGCTTAAGGCATTTGACTGCTAACCAGAAGGTTGGCAGTTCAAACCCACCAGCCACTCCACAGAAGGAAGATGGGACTATCAATCTACTTCTGTTGAGATTTACTGCCTCAGAAACCCAAAGGGGGTTGCTATGACTTGGAACCTACTCGATGACAATGAGTTTGGTTTAGGAGCTCTGGTAGCACAGTGCCTAGGGCATCTAACTGGTATCCAGAAGGTTGGTGGTTCAAACCTACCAGCCATTCCACAGAAGCAAGACTGGGCAATCTACTTCCTTAAAGATTTACTGCCTTGGAAACCCAATGGGGGTTGCTATGAGTTGGAATCAGTTCGATGCCAGTGGGTTTGGGATTTTTTGGAAACATTTTAGGTAATCTAGTAATGTTTTAGGGAGAAATTTGTAACGATTTTCAGTGAAATATCTCTTAAATTGTTCTGATGTCTAAATGGTTTCATAATTCAATCACAGGCTCAAAAATGCCTCAGGTTAGAAATCAACACAAGATGGCAAAAGTAGTCACCTATATCTACCTTAAATTTTAACACTAATCTTAGCAATAAAATCTTTGAGACTTTATATCACAACATGAAATACTTAAATAATAATAATAAAGGCTTACAAATACATCCACTTTTTTGGGGGTGTATTGTTGTAAAATAGATTCTGACACATGGTGATGTGATGTGTGTCAGGGTTGAACCACGCTTCATAGGATTTTCAGTGACTGAATTTTTTGGATGCAGACCACCAGCACTTTCTTCTGAGATACCTCTGGAAGATTTCAAGCCACCAATATTTTAGTAGTGCACATTAACTGATTGCACTACCCAGGGACTCCACGTTCACTCCAATGTCTACAGGATGAACCTTTGAAGAATGTGGGGAAAAAAGTCCCTTGTAATATGCATGCCTTATGGAAGAGAATAGGAGCTGTGATAGCACAGTGTCTAAGGTATTTGACTGCTAATCAGAAGGCTGGCGGTTCAAACCCACCAGCCACTCCTCGAAAGAAACATGGGGCAATCTAATTTCATAGTGATACTGCCTCAGAAACCCAAGGAGGAGTCACTATGAATTGGGTCCGACTCAACAGCACATAACAACAACAACAACAACATATGGAAGAAAATATGGTGAAAAACTACCAAAAGTATAGTGAAATATTCACTTGAACAATGCCAACATATTGTTTCTTTGGCTTAGTGTTTAAAAATTCTTGTTCTATACTATATACATCAATTTCATTAATTTGCAGGGCATGTTAAACCACTTAAACTAAAATTCCTTATTTGCATCTTAAAAACCAATTCCTAGAATATTTAATATCAGTGGAATACTCCAAACAGAGGCAACTAAACAGTGAAAATTCATTGAGCATAACTTTATAATTAAAAATATTTACAACTGACTTTAAATATTTGGAGAACAGTTAAAATTACTATAACATTATTATTATATTTCATGTTCACTCCATACCCCCCCCCAAAAAAAATGACACACTATTCTGAAGTCAAGTGAAATAAAGAACACAGTGGAAGTCATTTATAAGTCCCAGAGAAATGTGATAGACATGAACTATGTAAGACCTGCCTGTTAAGATGCACATGGAAGATACTAATTGGTGTAATGAATTATACTTGCTAAAGACAATATCCTTAGTGAAGTTTAAGCAAAAGCAATCATTTGACATAAGAGAAATAATTTCATATTTAGATTTACATGAAACTTTCCATTCAATCTGACATTTCAAATAGTTTTGACAATTTTATATGCCTACAGAATGAAAAACAATTGGACTTGATATATCACCAAAGATACACAAACACATGAATTTCTCCAGTCTCCTGGGTTTTAGATGTGGACAGCAGGAGTACTATTATACATTGCTATAAGTATGGACTGTTTTTAACAGTGACATTACTTTGAATCACATCACAATCCACTGGTTATACCTAAGTTGCATGTCTGCTCCTAACTGTGGGGATCTAGGAAATGTTATTTAACTGGGTCACCAGGAAAAAAAGAGGCATGTTTACTAATGAGCTAGATTATCTCTTTCATAAAAACTTAACCTCTATGAATTTTAGGTCACTTTCAATTAGAAAAAAACAATAATGCCATCATTATAATGCTCATAAAAAGTTTGTGGAAACATATATTAAAGGTCTGGCCTGTGTATGCCACAAAATAGATATTTCATCAAATTTAGAGTGAATTTTAGAGTCTCCTCTTCTTCCCATGTCAGAAGAGTGATGAGATGGCTCATTCACTATGGATCATATGAGGCTGAAGCTGCTGGTAAATACCTCATTCTCTCAGCTGTAACTTCACTGAAATGAAGAATTAAAGAGTAAACAGAAAGATAGAGAGAAGAGAGGAGTTTGAATTTGGAAATGAAGAGAGGAGAATTCACATTAATTACTGAAACAAAGAGATTTTCTGGAGAAACCCAGTTGCAGATATTTAACCATCCAGAGAACCAGAGAGGCAAATATAGGATATATAGAGAAATATGGCAAGTGTCATGGGAACCTAATTGAATCCTAGAGACAAGCACTGTTATACCCAATCTGACTTACATTTTTCAGGTTACATAAGGTTACTTGAAAGTCATACATAAAGCTACTACTTCTAGTCTTCCAAAGCCTCATTAATTAAAAATAAAATATAAGAAACTTCTTGAATTTTTCACCAAATCAAATAGGGAATCATAGAGGAGGATTCAGTTTCTGATGAAAAGATACTGTTTTCATTTTTCAGATATTTTAATCCTAGCCTTCAGGTTCTAAATTAGGTGAAAAAATATGTAATGAAAGTAGTGCTCTATCTCTTTCCAGGAGTGAAGGTGTAGAGTGGAGAGGCAATCAATTCCATTAAGCAATATTCTGCCTGCTTCATTTAGCAGAACCAGATTTTTAGTTGTGCAAAGTAGCTGAGAGAAGAACAATTAGCAAAAGAAATGCCTTGAAGACAATACAGTGTAGAGTTCTGGTAAGATGGTGGAATAGACAAACTACACTGACCATCTTCAACAAACAAGAGAGGAACCAATTAACACAGATACCGAAGATAATCCTGAAGCCCTGAGCTTTGAAAGGAAGGATACAGAAGTGGACTGGATTCCAACTAGGAGAACCTGAGTGAAAACATCAAGAAAGGAAACATAAGGAGATGAGGACTGTCAGTGATCCTGATGGCACAGACAGCTTGCAAATTGTGAAGTTGAGTTAAGACTTAAGAATTAACCTAAAAATTTGCCCTGCTAGCCAGGGGCTGCACAAAGGACTGTGCTGGCAGCTGGTGAATGAAAAGGGAAGCATTGAAGAAGAGAGGCTGAGCTGTGGACTTCTGGCTGTCCAGAGGGTGCATCCATTTTGAATGTTTACAAGCAGTTTGACCATTATGCATATTTAAAGTGACAGTGTTCACTCAAATTCCAAGGACCTAAGAATAAGCTCCATTTACCGGGATGGCAAGGACTTACAAGACACTGAGGAGTGGAAAGGTGTGATATTTGCCTTGTTACTCTTATTCCCCACACCCTCTCGGTGAATGGAGTAGTCACCATCCATCACTCACATCTACCTCCTGGGCCAGCAGGAATTACATCAAAGCCTGTGTGCTCTGACAGAGACTGGGGGCTGTGCCCTACTCTGATCAGACATTTTTTCTTTTTCTTTTTTAGTTTGTTTTTGTCTATTTTAAAATTATTTAATTATTTTTTGTCTTTTTTGTTATTATTCTTTCTTCTTCCCTTCCCAAGTTTTAGTTTTCACCTTTTTCTCTCTTCCTTTTTCCCGGTTCCCATTTTTTTCTTTCTTGTGGTTCTCCCTATTCCTTGTTTCTTTTTTACATTTATACTATTTTTCTTTCATTATTTTCCCACTCTATATCTTTTCTATTATTATCTCTTCCCCAGATACTGTGCTCCCCCGTGACCTCTTTTTTTCTATTCATATTTCTTCTGACTTTTTAAAGTACTTCTTTAAAGATTTTCTTTCTTTTATTGTCTTTCCATTTTTTTTTTTTTCCTTTTTCTCTTTTTGGTGATTGTTCCTATGTGTGGTTTTTGTCCTCCTGCTTTTATTTTATTGATGGGTTTTGATGTTTGCTTTTATCTAACAGTGGGAGACAGTAACTGTGCCCATATGACCCAACCACACCCACACCTACTGCAGCTCCGCTTACTGTGTAAAAGCTACCACTTCCTTCTGCACCAGCTGCCAAATTATACACAACCACCAATAAAAGCCTGACTCACCCGTAACTGCTTTTCACAAACAGTTAACAGAGATCTGTGTAGCCTCTCTTATTCTCTATCACACCCATCAGGAGAAAAGTGGTGAGTACATAAATGCTGCCACTTAGCAAATAGAGAAGCACAGTACCCTGCTTACTCAGCTACATCAAAAAATAAAATAAAATAAATAATAATCTTGGGTGAATCACTCCAACATACAATCACCAATTAAATATAAATACAACAAAGTCATAATATATGGTAGACAACAGACGATCACAAACCACACAAAGAAGCAAGATAAAGCAGTTGAAAAAAGGGACCAGATACAGACCCAGAATACATACCTGAGGAATAAACAGCATTGGAACTCCTTGATAAGGAATTTAAAAGAATTATATTTAAGTACTTTCAATGGATTGAGATCAGAATAAAAAATTGGCATAACCAAGGAAAACACAGACAAAATTCTAGAACAAATTTGGAAGAAAATACAAGAACAAAATGACAAAATAACTGAAAAATTGGAAATGAGACAAAATCTACAGATAGAAATCCAGAAAATAGACAGTAAATTTTCAGAAATAGATAACACATTGAAAGGGACAGAATTAATGAGATTGAAGATGAATACCTGAATATTCCCTTGGAAAAGGATCAATCAGAAAAAAAAAAAAAAAAGATCAAAACAAAGTAAAGAAAGCCTAAGATTCATGTGGAATACCATCAAAAGGAATAACCTGCATGCAATCAGAATTCCAGAACAGGAAAAGAAAAAGAAAACCACTGAGAAAATTGTCAAAGATTTGTTAAAGAGAACTACCCTGTTATGATGAAAGATGAAAATACACGCACTCAAGAAGTCCAACAAACCCCAAACAAGATAGACCCCAAAAGAAAATCACCAAGACATATCATCATCAAACTCACCAAAACCAACGACAAAGAAATAATCCTGAAAGTACTACAGGGAAAATAAAAAGTTGCCTTTGAAGGACAACCAATAAGGCTAAACTCTGATTTCTCAGCAGAAATTATGCAGGCAAGAAGACAATGGTTGGAATAGATAAAACCCTAAAGAGAAAAACTTCCAACCAAGAATTATACATCCAGGAAAATTGTCCCTAAAATATGGTGAAATTAGGAGATTTCCAGATAAGAAGAAATTTATTAAAACCAGATCATCCTTGCAAGAGATGCTAAAGAGAGTTCTCTGGACAGAGAACCAACAACAGAAAACAACAACCAACCATTAACACACATAATGACATAACCCAGAAACCAACTCAGTTATAGAAGTATCCAAAGTAAAATAAGCTTACAAGATTTTAAACAGGGAACCAGAGACATCAATTGGAATATGAGGATTACTACAAACCAAAAAGAGGGGGAAAATTGTTAGTTACAGAACTTCTAAATTTTGAGGAAGTCAAGAGAGTTGTAAGATAGAATGGACTGTTCTGAACTCAGGGAGAAAATTATAAATCACAGGGTAACCTCATAGAAAATGATAAATATTCACATCACAATAAAAAGAGGACAAGCACAAATATTTACCAAATATTAAAACAACAGCAATGAAGGAAATGATAACATGAATCATTAAAATTAAAAAAAAAAAATGAGCATGCCACAGAAAATTATATGCAACAAAGAAATGAGGATAACCATGAAAAAACATATACAAAAATGGCAGCAACAAACTCATACTTGTCGATGATTACACTGACTGTCAATGGATTAAATGCACCACTCAAGAGATGGAGAGTCTCAGACTGGGTAAGAAAACATAACCCATCAATATGCTATCTCCAAGAAACATGCCTTAGAAACAAAGACAAAAATAGACCAAAAATCAAAGGTTGGAAAAATATATATGAAGCAAATGGCAATCAAAAAGGAGCAGGAGTGGAAATGTTAATTTCTGATCAAATTGACTTTAAGACAAAACCATCACAAGAGACAAGAAAGGACACTATATAATGATTAAAGGATCAATCAAACAAGAAGATATAGCTATAATAAATATCTATGGACCCAAGGAAAGAGCCCCAAACTACATAAATCAGACTTTAACAGACTTGGAAAGAAGGGGGGGAACCAATTAATACAGATATAGAAGATAATCCTGGACCCCTGAGCCTTGAAGGGAAGGATATAGAAGTGAACTAAACTCTAACAATTTTACATGAAAATACCAAAAAAGGAGACATGTGGAGCAGTGGTCAGGGCGCAATGCTGACAGCACAGACAGCTTGAATATTGCTGAGCAGTGATAGGACCTAGGAATTAATCTAAAAGTCAGCCCTGCTAGCCAGGAACTTCACACAGGACTGCTCTGGGGGCTGGAGACTAAAAGGCAAAGCAGCTAAGAGGAAGGTGGGCTGAGCTGTGGACTTTTGCCTGTCCAGAGGATGTCACCATTTTGAATGTTTACAAGTGGCTTGATGATTTTGGACATTTAAAGCAACAGCATTCTCCCAGATTCCAGGGACTTAAGAACAGGCTCTGCTTGTTGGGAACCACAAAGACATCCCAGACTCACAGACTACTGAAAGGGTATGACATTCCCCTTGTTTCTTTCATATCTCACATGCTCCTGGTGAATGGAGGTGAAGCCATTCCTCATGCACACCCAAATTCTAGGCTGGCAGAAATTCTATCCCCAGTCTGTGTGCTCTGAGTGAATCTGGGTGCCCTGTCGACCCTGTCCAGATTTCGTTTTTTCTATTTTTTTTTAGTTTGTTTTTGTCTGTTTTAAAGCTACTACTTTTATTATTACTTTTGTCTTTTTATTGTCATTCTTTATTCTTCCCTTCCCAGGTTCTAGTTTTTAGCTTTTTTTCTTTGGCAGCTCCTGGTTCCAATTTTTTTTTTTTTTTTTCCTTTCTTGCAGGTAACCCCATTCCTTGTTTTTCTTTTTGCATTTTTCCCATTTTCTTTCTTCATTATTCTACTTCTCTACTTTTTTCTCTTATTTCCATCTCCCCAGATATTACAGTGTTTTTTGTTTTGTTTTGTTTTTGTTTTTTTCCCTTTTATCTTTTTTAGTTACTGTTCCTATGTGATTACATGGTGTGTTTTTTGTCCATTTGCTTTTACATTTTTGATGGTTATTCAACTGTTATTTTTGTCTAACTGAGTGGGAGACAACAATAGTTCCCATAAGACAAAACTACACACACACATCCTGCAATTTCACTTATTCAGTGAGAGTCACCACCTCCTTCTCCATCAATGGGCCTACAATAACAACCACCAAGAAGAGCCTGACTAACTCTTGGCTACTCTTCACAAACAGTTAAAAAAGATCTAAATACAACAATGCCACGATGTCTCAGAGACAATAGATCATCAAAGTCCACTTAAAGAAGTAAAATAAAGTGGTAGAAACAACGGAGCAGCACACAGACTCAGAACACATCTGTGAGGAAGAAACAGCATTGGAACTCTCTGATAAGGAATTCAAAAGAATTATATTTAGGTATCTTCAAAGGGTTGAGAGATAGATCAAGGAAAACACAGATAAAGCCCTACAAGAAATTTGGAAGGAAATACAAGAACAAAATGACAAAATAAGTGAAAAATAAGAAATGATTCAAAATCTACAGATAGAAATCCAGAATATTAATAATTGTCAGAAATATATAATATATTGAAAGGGCAAAGGAGTAGAATTGATGCAATGGAATACAGAATTAGTGAGATTGAAGACAAATATCTGAATTTTCTTTAGAAAGAGACCAATCAGAAAAAAGATCAAAACAAAATGAAGAAATCCTAAGGATCATGTGAGATACCATCAAAAGGAATAACCTACTTGTCATTGAAATTCCAGAACAGGAAGAGAAAAATAAGCCACTTAGAAAATTGCCCAAGATTTGTTGGAAGAGAATTTCCCTGATAGTATGAAACATGAGAATATATCCATTCAGGAATTCCAATGAACACCAAACAGTATAGATTCCAAAAGAAAATCATGAAGGCATATAATAATTAAACTCATCAAAACCAAAAACAAAGACAGAATCCTGAAAGCAGCACGGGAAAAACAAAAAGTTACTTATAAATGACAACCAGTAAGAATAAGTTCTGATTTCTCAGCAGAAACCAGGCAAGCAAGAAGGCAATGGGATGGTATATGTAAAAGAAAGAGAAAAATTTTGAACAAGAATTATATACCCAGCAAAATTGTCCCTCAAATATGACGGTAAAATTAGGAGATTTCCAGAAAAGCAGAACCTATGGGAATTTGTTAAAATCAGACCAACCTTACAAGAGATACTAAAGGGAGTCCATTGAACAGAGAACCAAAAATAGCAAACAACAACCAACCATTAATATACAAGATGACATAACCCAGAAACCACAGCTATGAACATATTCAAAGTAAAATAAGCTGACAAGATTATAAACAAGGAACCAGAGACTTCAATTGACAAATGAGGACAAATACAAATCAAAAAGAGGAAAATAGTTACAGAACTTCTAAATGGTGAAGAAATCAAGAGAGTTGTAAGATAAAATGGACTATTACAAACTTGGGGAGAAAATTATAAATCACAGGGTAATCTCAAAGAAAAATGATAACCTTTCACATCACAATTAAAAAGAGGACAAACACAAATATTCAGCAAATACTAAAACAACAGCAACAAAGGAAACGATAACACAATTCATAAGCATAATGCGCTCAGCATAGAAAATAATATGGAACAAAGAAACCAGTGACACCATGAAAAAACACAGAACAAAATGACAGCAACCAATTCATACTTGCCAATAATTACACTGAATGTTAATAGATTAAATGCAACACTCAAGAGATGGAGAGTTGCAGATTGAACAAGAAAACAAAATCCATCAATATGCTGTCTACAAAAGACGTAACTTAGAGACAAAGACAAAAATAGACTAAAAAAATCAAAGCTTGCAAAAAGATATATCAAGCGAATGGCAACTGTAAGAGAGCAGGAGTGGCAATATTAATTTCTGATCAAATTGACTTTAAGACAAAAACCACCATACAAGACAAGGAAGGATGTTATATAATGATTACAGGATCAATTGAAAAAGAAGTTATAACCATAATAAATATCTATTATATTTATTTATGGACCCACTGAAAGAGCACCAAAATACATAAATCAGACTTTAAAAGAGTTTAAAAGGCAAATAGATGTCTCCACAGTCATAGGAGGAGACTTTAATACACCACTTTCAATGAAAGATAGAACAACTGGAAAGAAATTCAACAAAGATCCACAAGAACTAAATAACACAATCCACCAACTTGACCTTATAGACACCTACAGAGCACTTCACCCCAAAACAGGACAATATAAATTGTTTTCCAGTGCACATGGAACATTTTCCATGATAGACTATATGTTAGGCAATAAAGCAAGACTTCATAAATTTAAAAACATTGAAATTCTGCAAAGCATCTTCTTAGATCACAATGCTATAAAATTAGAAATCAACAATAGGAAGATCAATGGAAAAAGAGTAAATACATGGAAACTGAACAACACCCTGGGTAAGAGAAGAAATAAAAAATGAAATTGAAAACTTCCTTGAATCAAATGAGAATGAAAGCACAAGATACCAAAACTTTTGAGACACAGCAAAAGCAGTGATGAGAGGCCAATTTATGGCAATAAATGTACACATCAAAAAAAGAAGAGCCAAAATCAACACTCTGATCAACATCTCCAAGAATTAAAAAAAGAACAGCAATTAAAGCCTACAGTCATCAGAAGAAATGAAATAAGATTCAAGCAGAAATCAATGAAATAGAAAATAGAAGGGTAATAGAAAAAATCAACCAGACCAGAGGTTGGTTTTTTGAAGATTCATAAAATTGACAAACCATTAGCAAATTTAACAAAAGAAAAGAGGGAGAGACTACAAATAAGACAAATAACAAATGAAACAGATGACATCACAACAAAACCAACTAAAATAAAAAGAATAATATTAGGATACTATGAAGAACTCTACTCCAACAAATTTTAAAATCTGGAAGAAATGGACAGATTTCTAGAAACACACCTCTTACCTAAACTAACACAGACTGATGTGGAAAAGTTAAACAGATCCATAACAAAATAAGAAATTGAACAGGTCATAAATAAATTACCAACAAAAGCAACAAAAAGTACTGGTCCAGATAGTTTCACCAGAGAATTCTACCAAACATTCAGAGAACTGACACTAATCTTACTCAAACTATTCCAAAAATGAAAAAGGATGGAATCCTCCCTAACTCATGTTATGAAGCAAGCATAACCTTGATACCAAAATCAAGCAAAGACATCACTCAAAAGGAAAACTACAGACCAATATCACTCATGAATATACATACAAAATCTTCAACAAAATCCTACCTAATAGACTCCAACAACATATCAAGAAAATAATACATTATTACTAAGTAGGTTTCATGTCAAGTATGCAAGGAGGGTTCAACATTAGAAAAACAATCAACATCATCCAGCACATAAATAAAACAAAGAAGAACTACATGATCATATCCATTGATGCAGAGAAGACATTTGATAAAATCCAACACCCATTCTTGAGCAAAATAGGAGTAGAAGGGACATACCTCGACATAATACAGGGCATGCAAAACCAACAGCCAACATTATACTCAGTGTAGAGAGACTGAAACCATTCCCCTTGCGAACAGGAACCAGACAAGGATGACCTCTATCACCACTTCTATTCAACATCATACTGGAAGTCCCAGCCAGTGCTATAAGGCAAGAAAGGAAAATAAAAGGCATCCAAATTGGTAAGGAAGAAGTTAAACTATCTCTATTTGATGATGATATGATCCTATACCTAGAAAACCCAAGAGACTCAGTCAAAAATCTATTGGAATTAATTGAGAGATTTAACATCGTGGCAAGATACAAGATCAACAGGCACAAATCAATTAGATTTCTCTATACCAGCAAAGAGATTGCTGAAAAAGAAATAAGGAAATAAATACCATTTACAATAGCTACCAAAAAAATAAAATACCTGGGAATAAATCTTACCAGGAACACAAAAGATCTGTATAAAGAAAACTATTAAAAACTACTTCAAGAAACCATACAAGATCTACATAAATGGAAGAAAATCCCATGCTCATGGATAGGAAGATTGAACATTGTGAAAATGTCAATTCTACCCAAAGCAATGTATACATTCAATGCAATCCCAATCTACATCCTATCAACATTTTTTAAGGATATAGAAAAAAAAATCACTAAATTTATATGGAAAGGAAAGAGATCTCAGATAAGCAAGGAATATTGAAGAAGAGGAACAAAGTAGGAAGTCTCACACTGCTGGATCTCAAAACCTACTATTCAGCCCTAGTAGTAAAAAGTGCCTAGTATTGGTACAATGACAGACACATAGACCAAGGGAATAGAATTGAGAACCCAGAAATAGACCCATCGACCTATAGTTAGCTGATATTTGACAAAGGGCCAAAATCCATTAAATGGGGAAGAGAATGTTTGTTTAATAAATGGTGCTGGCAAAACTGGAGATCCATTTGAAGAAAAATGAAACCAGATCTGTACCTCATACCATATACAAAAACTAACTCCAGATGGATCAAAGACTTAAATGTGAAACCTAAAATGATGGAGTTCTTCAAGGAAAAACTAGGAACAAACTTAGGGACGCTAATACACGGCATAAATAGACTATCAAGCATATCCCAAAATACACAAACAGCAAAAGAGAAACTAGATGAATGGGACCTTCTCCAAATAAAATTTTTCTGTGTTTCCAAAAACTTTGCCAAAAGAATCAAAGGAGAATTTACAGATTCAGAAAGAATATTCAGCAATGACATATCTGACAAGGGGTTTATCTCCAGAATTTATAGAAAACTCCAACACGTCAATAACAAAAAGACAAATAATCCAATTAAAAATGGGCAGAAGACATGAATAGACACTTCACCAAGGAGGATATTCAGGTGGCCAACAGACATATGAAGAAATGCTCACAATCATTAGCCATTAGAGAGATGCAAATCAAAGCAACAATAAGATACCTTCTTGCCCTAGCACTAGCAGTAAAATTCAACAAGACAGAAAATAACAAATGCTGGCAAGGATGTGGAGAAATTGGGACTCTCATACCCTGCTGATGGGAGTGTAAAATGGTCCAACCACTGTGAAAAGCAGTATGGTAATTCCTTAAAAATTTGGAAATAGAAATATTGTTTCATCCAGCCATTTCATTACTAGGTATATATCCTAAAGAAGTGAGAGCCATGACAATAACAAACTTATGCACACCCATGGTAATTCCTTAAAAATTTGGAAATAGAAATATTGTTTCATCCAGCCATTTCATTACTAGGTATCTATCCTAAAGAAGTGAGAGCCATGACAATAACAAACTTATGCACACCCATGTTCATTGCAGCACTATTTACAATAGCAAAAATACATCTAAGTGTCAATCAACTGAAGAATGGATAACAAACTGTGGTACATACACACAATGGAGTACTATGAAACCCTAAAGAATAATGTAGAATTTGCAAAACACCCTATAACTGAATGAACTTGGATGACATTATGCTGAGTGAAAAAGTCATTCATGGAAGGACAAATATCATATTAGTCCATTATTGTAATAGTCAAGGAATGGTTTATATATGGAAGGAAAATTTCTTTGTTGGTTACCAGGAGTGGGAGAGGAGGATAGGGAACACAATTAGATAGGTAGAGATAAGTACTGATTTTGGTGAAGAGAAGGGCAATGTACCAAATGTGAGTGATTAATATGGTGGCATTGAAGAAGAAGAAGACATAGAGAGGTACATGGGAAGTGCAGACAACAAAGATGAACCCTTTTGCACATATGGTACTGCATTGTCAGGGAAGGCAAACATGGGTATACAGGTGGATAAACTGCTGGAAAGGCTAAATTATTCGGTATATCTCTGCAGCAGGGAGTGTACCCAAGAACATGTATAGGGTTGGCAGACAATGTTTCTACAAGTGTATTTGTATGTTCTGTAAGCATTTCCAGGGTTATA
>NW_006922776.1:100343-148095 GCF_000298275.1 Orycteropus afer afer
AAAGTACCAGGTTTGCTGGTCTGATAGAGCCTGATGAAACCACTGAGACTATGGTCCCTAGCTGCCCTTCAGGTCTGGAACTGAACCCACACCTGTGGCATCCAGCCAAACAAAAGACAGGCATAAGAGTTGAACATGTACCTGAGGTAGATACACTCCTTGGAAAGAACAATCATGGGAGAAAGAAGGGCTGTTTATGCATAAGGAGACAGTTCAGGGGGCAGGAGTGCATGGAAGGATGGACACAGGGAAGAGATAACTATCAGGAGGAAGTGGGAGGGGAACTGTAGCAATGGCTAAATTGTAGTCAATGTCATGAGACAACATGTGTGTGAACTGCTGCATGGAAACTGAACATGATCTGTAAACTTTCACCCAAATCACAATTAAAAGAGAGAGAGAGAGAGAAAGAGAGAGAGAGGAAAGAGCCAAAAACAACACTTTAAACCAGCATATCCAGCAATTAGAAGAACAACAAGACAAGCCAACAGTCACCAGAACAGAGGAAATAATAAAGATTCTAGCAGAAATCAATGAAACAGAAAATAAAAGACAATAGAAAAAATCATCAAGACTAGAAGTTAGTTTTTTTGAAAAGATTAATAAAATTTACAAACCACTGGCAATGCCAAAAAGGAAAAAATGAAGAGAATACAAGTAACAAGAATAAGCAATCAATTGGGTGACATCACAACAGAATCAACTGATGTTGAAAAGGATAATATCAAGATACTAAGAAGAACTGTACTGCAACAAATTTAAAAATCTAGAAGAAATCTAGAAGACAGATTTCTATAAACATACTACTTATCTAAACTAACAACAGACTGAGGTGAAAAAGAAGAAATTGAATAGGCCATAAAAAAAATTACCAACAGCAACAAAAAAGTCCTGGCCCAGAGGGTTTCACTGGAGAACTCTACCAAACGTTCAGAGAAGAACTGACACTAATCCTCCTCAAACTATTTCAGGGCATAGAAAAGATGTTGTTATGTGCCACGAAGTTGACCTGACTCATAGCAAACCCTCCTTGGGTTTCCAAGGTTGTATCTCTACAGAAGTATGTTGCCCAGTCTTTCTTCCGAGGAGTGACTGATGGGTTTGAACCACAAGCCTTCTGGTTAGTAGTCATATGCCTTAGGCACTACACCGCAGAACTCCCAGAAAAGGATGGAATCATCCCAAATTCATTTTATGAAGCAAGCACAACCTAGATACCAAACCAGGTGAAGACATCACTCAAAAGGAAAACTACAGACAAATATCCCTCATGAATATTGATGCAAAAATCTTCAACAAAATCTTAGCCAATAGACTTCAACAGCATATTAAAAAAATAACTCATTATGATCAAGCGGGGTTCATATCAGGTGTACAAGGATGGTTCAACATTAGAAAAACAATCAACATCATCCACCACATAAATAAAACAAAAGAAAAGAAACACATGATCATATCAATTGATGCAGAAAAGGCATTTGATAAAATCCAACACCCATTCCTGATCAAAACTCTCAGTAAAATAGGAATAGAAGGGATATTCCTCAACATAATAAATAGCATCTATTCAAAACCAACAGCCAACATTATTCTCAGTGGAGAGAAACTGAAACCATTCCCCTTGGGAACAGGAACCAGACAAGGATGCCCTCTATTATTATTTCTATTCAATGTTGTATTGGAAATCCTAGCCAGAGCAATAAGACAAGAAAGGGAAATGAAGGCATCCAAATGGGTAAGGAAGAAGTAATACTACCCTTATTTTCTGATTATATGATCCTATACATAGAAAACCCAAGAGAGTCCGTAAAAATAAAATAAAACAAAGCTACTGGAAGTAATTGAGAGATTTAGCATAGTGTCAGGATACAAGACCAACATATACAAATCAGTTGGATTCCTCTATACCAGCAAAGAAATTGCTGAAAAAGAAACAAGGAAATCAATACCATTTACAATAGCTACCAAGAAAATAAAATATCTTGGAATAAATCTTACCATGGACGCAAAAGATCTGTACAAAGAAAATTACAAAAGACTACTTCAAGAAACCACAAAAGATCTACATAAATGGAAGAACATATCATGCTCATGGATAGGAAGATTGAACACTGCGAAAATACCAATTATACCCAAAGCAATCTGTACATTCAATGAAATCCCAATCCAGATTCCATCAACATTTTTTAAGGATATGGACAAACCAATCACTAACTTTATATGGAAAGGAAAAAGACCTCAGATAAGCAAAGCACCATTAAAGAAGGAGAAGAACAAAGTAGGAATTCTCACACTCCTGGATCTCAAAACCTACTATACAGCAACAGTAGTCAAAACTGCCTATTATTGGTATGATGACAGACACATAGACCAAAGGAATAGAATTAAGAACCCAGAAAGAGATCCATCCACCTATGATTAGCTGATATTTGACAGAGGGCTGAAACCCATTTAATGGGGAAGAGATTGTCTGTTTAACAAATGGTGTTGGCAAAACTTCTTTGCAAAAGAATGAAACAAGATCTGTACCATACAAAAAAAAAAAAAACCTAACTCCAGATGGATCAAAGACTTAAATGTGAAACCTAAACCTATAAAGTTCCTCAAGGAAAAACTAGAAGCAAATTTAGGGGCCTTAATTTAGGGTATGGGAGCTCTGGTAGCATAGTGGCTAAGGCACTTGACTGCTAACCGGAAGGCAGGCAGTTCAAACCCACCAGCCACTCCTCGGAAGGAAGGTTGGGCAATCCTACTTCTGTAGTGATACTGTCTCGGATACCCAAGGACGGGTTGCTATGAGTTGGGGCTGACTCGACAGCAAACAACAACACAACAACAACAATTTAGCGTATAAATATATTGTCAAGCATAACCCAAAATGCACAAACAGCAGAAGACAAACTAGATGAACGGGACCTTCTAAAAATTAAATTTTTATGTGCTTCCAAAGCCTTCTCCAAAACAGTAAAAAGAGAATCTACAAACGAGCAAAGAAATATTTGGCATTAATAAATCTGACAAAGGACTTATCTCTAAACTTTATAGAAAACTCCAACACCTCAACAAAAAGACAAGACATCCAGTTAAAAATGTGCAAAAGACATGAATAGACACTTCACCAAAAAGGATATTCAGACGGCCAAAAAACACATGAAGAAATGTTCATGATCATTAGCCATTAGAGAGATACAAATCAAAACAACAATGAGATACCATCTGACCCCAGCACTACTAGCAAAGTTCAACAAGACAGAAAATAACAAATGCTGGCAAGGATGTGGAGATATTGGGACTCTCATACACTGCTGGTTGGACTATCAAATGATACAACCACTGTGGAAAGCAGTATGGTGATTCTGGAAAAATTTGGAACTACAAATACTTTTTGACCCAGCCATTCCATTACTATGTGTGTGTGTATCTATCTATCTATCTATCTATCTATCTATCTATCTATCTATCTATCTATCTATCTATCTATCATAAAGAAATGAGAGCCAGAACAAGAACAGATATATGCACACCCATGTTCATCACAGTATTATTTACAATAGCCAAAAGATAGAAACAACCTAGGTCTCAACAACAGAAGAATGGATAACCAACAATTGTACATACACATAATGCAATACAAAGAATATTCTAAGAGTAACTTAGAATCTGCAAAACACCACACAATGTGGATGAACTTGGAACACATTATGCTGAGTGAAATAAGTCAATCACAGGACAAATATTGTTTTAGTCTGTTATTGTTAAAAGTTAAGGAAAGGTTTATATATGGAAGGAAGTTTTCTTTGTTGGTTACCAGGGATGGGAGGTGAGGGGAGGGAACACTGATAGATAGATAGAGAAAAGTATTGGTTTGGGTGAAGGGAACAGCAATGTACCAAATGTAAGTGATCAACATGGTGACATTGAGTAAAGAAAGACACAGAGAGGTGCCTGGAAGGTACAGACAACAAAGTTGAACACATTTACACATACAATACTGTGTTGTCAATGATGGCAAATATCGATATATAGTGTATAGATGGGTGGACATGCTGAGTGATTAAGAATGTCTGTTCAGAAGGGAGTGTACCCATGACCATATATTGGTTGGCAGAAAATGTTTCTACATGTATATTTGTATGGTCTCTAAGAATTTCCAGGTATATGGTAGAACTGACAAAGGACAAGATTGTAGTCAATTCTCAGCCACAGCCAGCTACCCAGAAGGAATGAGTAGTTGAACCTGTGGGCTGGGACCATGGTACCAATAAAGCTCAATTGGCATAACATACTACACAAAAATGTTGTTCTACTCTATATCCTACTTAGGAGCTCTGGTAGCATAGTGCCTAAGGCACTTGACTGCTAACCAGAAGGCTAGAAGTTCAAACCCACTGGCCACTCCTAGGAGGGAAGATGGGGCAATCTACTTCCGTAGTGATACTGCCTCGGAAACCCAAGGAGGGGTTGCTATGAGTCAGGTCCAACTCAACGGCACATAACAACTCCACCACATCCTACTTTGGCAAGTAGCAATTGGGACCTTAAAATCTTGCAAGTGACCATCTATATGCAACAATAAGTCTCTCCTCGTCCGGAGTAAAGAAGAATGAAGAAAACCAAAGATGCATGGAAACGGTTAGTTCAAGGGACTGGTGACCATGTGATAGATTCTCAGCCTATATGACTGAGAGCAGAGCTAGATGGTACCTGGCCACCACTGTCAGCCAACCACTTAGAGACAGATCTATGTAGGCGGTCCTAGAGAGAGTGGGAGAACAATGTGGAACAAAACTCAGAATCACACACACACAAAAAGGGAGAGGGGACCAGGTTTACTGGTCTGATAGAGCCTGGTGTAACCCCCAAGACTATGGCCTCTAGCTGCCCTTCAAGTCTGGAATTGAACCCATTCCTGTGGTTTCCAGACAAACAAAAGACAGGCATATGAGCTGAACATTTCCATTAGGTAAATACACTCCTTGGATAGATCAACCATAGGAAAGTAGAAGGGCTGTGCATGCATAGGGAGACAGCTTGGTGGGGGGGGGGCGGATAGGAGTGCATGAGAGGGAATTACATAGGGTAGAAGTAACTATGGGAGGAAGTGAGAAGAGAGTTGTTGCATTGTGAGAAATTGTAGTCAATGTCATGAGACAAAGTATGTGAACTGCTGTATGCAAAATGAATTTATTCTGTAAACTTTCACCCAAATGACAATAATTTTTTTAAAAAAGAAATAAATACAGTATAGAAAAAGTTAACAGTTCTCAACATGAGAAACGAGCCTGACTTATTTGAGGCAGACTGATCCAAAATCTCAGGAAGCCTTTAAAAAAGCCTTGCCACAGCTTTCTTTGTAGCCCACTGGCTCACATATGAACGATGAAGAATGATGGAGAGTGGAGCCCTAGAAGATAGTGGCAGAAGAGAAATCAATGACAAACACAATGAAAGTTATTTATCGTTCATGGAGAAATGTGATTGGAATGAGCAATGTAAGTGTAATGAATTACATTTGCTAAAGACATGCCCTTAGTGACATTTAAGCAAAAACAATCCTTTAAGGACTTAAATAAATTCACATTTACATTTAACTTCAGGTAGAGTAGGAATAGAATTTCTGTAGTTTTGGGCAGCACAAGGTGGTAAATGACTCTAAACCATTTCTCAAGGCTGGTAGAATCACAAATCAGCAATTCAAGACTGGATTCAACTTAAAGACATGTTTTATTTGAATAAGTGTTTTGATTTGGAAAAAAAGAAAATTTATGGTATATCTTGGGAAACAGAATACCTGGCAATACTTGATCTGCATTTCTTCATATTAGCAAAACAGTTGATTTATTTAAACATGAACTATGGTCTCAAGTTTGCCACTGTTCTTTTTTCTACTTATTATATTACATCAGATCTGCTGTAATTATTTTTTTAACTGGTTCCTGAGGGAGCTCTGGTGGGGCAGTGCCTAAGGCATTTGCTTGCTAACCAGAAGGCTGGTGGTTCAAACCCACCAGCCACTCCTTGGAAGGAAGGTTGGGCAATCTACTTCCAGAGATACAGCCTCGGAAACCCTAGTAGGGGTCGCTATGAGTTGTATCTGACTCAATGGCAATGAGTATTGTTGGTTTTGGAACTGGCTCCTGATACATTTGAGTTTGTGATTTCTGTTTTTAAAACTCCTCTAGTCTTGTGAACATACCAAACTCCAGGGCTCCATATACTGCTTCAGAAATAGCTTATCTTTTTGATTCATTGAACTCAGGTCAGAAGGTATCACAACATATAGGTATAGATTGAAATCATAATGGACAGTGGATGAAAGGAAACATAAGATCACTGAACACAGGGAGAAGGAGAACACACATGTAAGGTGGCTATACAGTTAACAACAATTTTAATTTAGATTTTGTCAAGTTGATCCTGACTCCTAGCAACCCCTCCTTGGGTTTCTGAGGCAGTATCTCTATGGAAGTAAATTGGCCAGTCTTCCCTCTGAAGAGTGGCTGGTGGGTTTGAATCTCCAGCCTTCTGGTTAGCAGTCAAATGCCTTAGGTACTGTACCACCAGAGCTCCTATGCCATCAGAGCTCCCTTAATTTAGATAGTATCATAAGTTTCTATTATATTTGAATTGGTTCCCCAAAAAAATATTATCAAATACTAAACTTCAGTACCTGTTACTGTTACCCTATAGGGAAGTAGATTCTTTACAAATGTAAATAATTAAGTTAACATCAAGTCATACTGGAATACCAAAAAACAAAACAAAACAAAACTCAATGCCATAGAGTCGGATTCTACTCATAGCAACCCTTCCTTGGGTTTCCAAGGTAGTGTCACTACCAAAGTAGGTTGCTCAACCTTCCTCCTGAGGAGTGGCTGGTAGCTTTGAACCACCAGACTTCTGGTTAGCAATCAAATGCCTTAGGCACTACACCACCAGAGCTCCCAATACTGGAGTTGTTGTTGTTGTTACATATCTCAAGTCAGACCTGACTCATAGTGACCCCTCCTTGGGTTTCTGAGGCAGTATCACTATGGAAGTAGATTGCCCCATCTTCCTTCTGAGAAGTGGCTGGTGGGTTTAAACCACCAGCCTTCTGGTTAGCAGTCAAGTGCCTTAGGCACTATGCTACCAGAGCTCCCCTCTTACAGTTTAGGGGCTAGAAATCTGAATTCAGAGGGTTGGCTCTAGGGGAAGACTAGGCTAGAAGTCTGAGGTCAGAGTGCTGGCTCTAGGGGCTGAGTGGAGGCCTTTGACCTTGGGCTTCAGCTCTGCCTTCCAGGCACACTGGGGAAAGCTTGAGGCTTCTCCTTACTCACACAGCTGCTGGCTGCTGAGGCTGATGAATCCAAGATTGACAGACAAAATGGCAGATTGTTGGCCCACATGTTCTGTAGGCAACAATCTCAAGATTGGCAGGGAACAAAACAGACTACTGGGTTAAATCTAGAAACTAGCAATGATGACGGGCCAGATATAGGATGCTAAATGACCCAAAATCTAGAGACCTTTTCCAAAGCTTCTCCATATATATCAGAACATGCCACCCCTCAAAAGCAACTCCCTTTCTACTAATTAGCTTCTCACAGCAGAATCCACCATCGAGATGATTGTTCCACATCCAGCTGCCAAGTCACTCAAAATCACAGCCCAGCCAACTTGACACACAACCTTAAATACCACACTTGGTATTATTAATTTTCTTCTTTCTTCTCTGAAAGAAAGACAGGAGCCCTGGCAGTGCAGTAGTTAAAGCATTCTGCTGCTAACCAAAATATCAGTAGTCCAAATCCAGCCACTCTGCAGGAGAAAGATGTCTCCATAAAGATTTATAACATTGGAAACTTTGTGAGGCAGTTCTTCTCAATCCTGAAATAAGTCACTATGAGTTGGAATTCATGTGATGAGAGTGGGTTTGGTTGGTTTTTTGAAGGAAAGACAGACAACTTCCATTTGACCTCCCACTTCTGAGTTATGGAATAACATTTTATTACAGTTGCATTTATCTTTATCACATCAGAAGATACTATCATTATTCTCCTATGCAGCCTATAGATACCAATTAAAGGGCATGAGGTGAAAGACATGATTGTTATAAAATGGAATACTTTAGTGAAGAAATCTCAGGAAATACAGACAAAATAAAACAGTTATATCAACTGTGCGATTGGTCAAAAGTTGTTGAACAATTATATTCTAACATCTGATTGTTTCTAGTTAACCCTTCTAGAGTAGTGGAAAGAAATATACATGAGTGAGGCTTGAGGCTTGATGTAGGGTCAAAACTGAATACAAACTAGATATTCTAATCTTTGAAATAGATGAATATTTTGGAATAGAGGATGAACACATTAATGGTAATAGTGGCAGTAATTTTCCACCATCAGAATTATTGAGTGGTTGGAATTGGGGGAATGTATGATAGAAGTCATATCTTTCACTATTATTCCCCTTCATCCCTTCCTTTTGAGATCTGTCCCTCCCTTAATTAAGTGACCCAATTCCCTCTATTGCAGGATGGACCTGTGTTTCAGCCTTTCCCATCAGATAGCTTCTTCCTCATAGACACCAGGATTTTTCATGACTGAGGCCATGACAAAAATAAAGCATATCCAAATTATCTTCCAGGGCTTTATATATAATTAAGGAGGGATAAAATTGATCATAAGTTTTAAAGATGAAATTTTACTGATGAACTACATCTTACATTCTTTTGAGACTGAAACTAACTTAAATTTGGAGACACATCATTTGAACTTCTGGATGTATCCATGCCTAGTAAAGTGAATCAATACATTTCCTTTTTTTTTTTTTTTTTTTTTTACTTAAAGGTGGTGTTAGTTGAGTTTCTGACACTTGCAATAACAAGAAGCACAGTAAATGCTAGGTAATCCTGGCATCTGATATGATGTGTTTCCAGATGTATTTGTATCATACCAATGTAACAATCCCTTGATCTCCCCTAGAAATTTGATCAGAGGTTAGTTGTCATAGGGAGCAGATACCTAAAGAAATTGTTTCAAATACTGAGCATCCAAACTTCTGTTGGACTATGACTGGACTATGTTCAAAGTCTTAAACACCCTTAGTTAATTGCTAGGACCTCATAATGGTAAATATAAAGTTTTTGCTTTTGTTCTAACTTACAACATTGAGATCTTCATCCTTATTGAGTTGGCTTGGTAACCACTGACCTCAATGAAAAATATAATGAAATATTATGTTTTAAACAGCTTGCAGCGTGAATCTCTCTCTCTCACTGTTATTGTTATGTGTCATCAAGTCAGCTCCTTCTCATAGCAACCCCATGTACAACAGAATGAAACACTGCCCAGACCTACACCCACCTCACAATCTTTGCTATACAAGAGCTCATTGATGCAGCCACTGTGTCAATCCATCTCATTGAGGGTGTTCTCCTTTTTTACTGATCCTCCACTTTACCAAGTATGGATATCCTTCTCTAGGGAATGATCCCTTCTGACAACATGACAACAATGCTCTTGCATAGTCAATAAAACACAAGTAAACATCTTTCCAATATTCTTTGCTTTCAGCCAAGATCCATTTGACATCACAATGATACCCCCCCATTCCATATCCTCTTCTGAATCCAGCTTGAATTTCTGGAAGTTTCCTGTCAATGTACTGCTGCAACTATTTTTGAATTATCTTCAGCAAGATTCAACTTGCATGTGATATTAATGATATTGTTCAATAATTTCCACATTCTGTTGTATCACCTTTTTTGGAATGGCCACAAATATGGATCTCTAGTCAGTTGGCCAGGAAGCTGTCTTTCAAATTTCTTGGTACAGATGAGTAAGTGTCTACAACGTGGTATCCATTTGTTGAAACATCTCAATGGGTATTCCTTCAATTCCTGGAGACTCATTTTTTGCCAATTCCTTCAGTCTAGCTTCAACTTTTTCTGTCGGATCACCTTTCTTTGGAATGGGCACAGATATGGATCTCTTCTAGTTGGTTAGCCAGGTATCTATCTTCCAAATTCTGTACTGCATTCCTTTGTTGAAAAATCTCAATGGGTTGTCCATGAATTATTGTAGCATTTATTTTGGCTTGGACTTCTTCCTTTAGTACCATCAGTTCTTGATCATATGCTACCTCCTCAAGTGGTTGAACATTGACTAATTATTTCTTGTACAGTGACCATATGTATTCCTTCCATCTTCCTTTGATGCTTTCTGCATCATTCAATATCTTACTCATAAAGTCTTTCATTCTTCAATGTGAGGCTTGAACTTTTTCTTCAATTCTTTGAACTTCAGAAATGCTGAGTCTATACTTCTATGTTAGGCTGGGTTCTCTAAAGAAGAAAAACCAGTAAAGCTTGTATATATATAGAGAGAAAAGTTTATCTTAGGAAAACGGCTCCTTGTTATAGAGGCTGGCAAGTCTCAAGTTCCTGGATTAAACATCAAGCTGGATGCTTTTCCAAACTCACACACTATAGCAGCTGATGAACTCAATGTTGCCAGGCAGTATACTGGCTGTTGACTTTGGTGGATGAAAAATCCAAGATCATGAGGCAGAACAGTGGAATGTTTACTCACAGACAGTTGTAGGTAACACAACAGGATCCAGATCCACAGAAAATTTTCTAATTTTCCCAGCATGCTTGTATGTATATATTGAAAGCAAGTCACACCCTTAGGGAAACTCCCTTTCAATGAATTGGCTGCTCAGAGTATATACATCAGATCTCATCATGGGAATAACCACATCACAACTGCTTAAACCACTGAGAATTGTGATCCAGCCATTTGGACACACAACCCCAACTATTATAATCCACCTCTTGTCAATGTGGCAGTTGTACACATTTCCTTAACCACATAATCTCTAAATAAGGGCAATTATAAAGTCATATTTTTACCTAACATGATATACTAACATGCATAAAATTGAAAATGCATTAACCTTGTTTACATTTTACAGTTCATAACTGAAGAAAACAAAAATATTTAAGGAGACATATAAGAAATCACAGTCTTCCTTTCGGCAACTGGTCCCACGGTCATATCTGATATTCAGAACTACTGTCTTCCACCACCCATTCTGTATTTCCCTTACCCTCAGCAAGCACCTCAGCAAGTCATGGTTCTTTGCCTGGTGTGGTAACCCAAACCTTCATTCCTGAAGGGTCTGGGCCATTAGTAGTGATATCAGAATTGGGATTCTGTAGCTTTCCATTGACTTTAATCACAAGGCATTGTAGTACTGAAATGTCCTAAAGAATCTCCTGTATTTCAGATATATTCTTCTTTACCTCCATTGTATAATATCAACCCAATTTCCCCTTGATAATCAGGATCTATCACACTAAACAGTACAGTAAGTAACTCCCTTCCCTGTCTGTTAATTCAGAGGCATGAGGAAGCCCAAATGGCTGGGTGGTATTATTAACTTTCAGTTCAATGCAATCAGTATTGTGTCGTCAGGTGGGAGTGTTCCTCCCTTTGGGACTAAGACCTCCAGACCCACACAGCATAGGGTCACTAGTACAGGAAGCAAAATTTTTTTGAGTGGGTCACTAGGGGTAGTAGTGGTTGGTGTCACTCCCATTTCCACCCATTTGTTCTTAGACCCATGAATCCTGGCTATTAGAGGAACAGCACCATATCCCGTTTGTGGTATATTCCTGTCAGAGCAGCACGAGGTAACCAAAACAGAATATAGTACCAAGAGATGGGATGATGCTCCGACAGATAGCTAAAATGTGGAAAAATGAGTGGAGTGCATCCTTGACCTGAGAGCCCATCAGAGAGACCTTGGCAGAGAGAACCCGGCAGAAAGACAGCAACACCAGGGCCAATAGACCAGCATTAGACAGCAATACACTTACTAGCCCATGAAGGAGAAAGCTGGATGTCATTGGGTAGACAGCTTCCTGGCAGAGTGGTTGCCTTAGGATATAAATTAGTAGAAGAGACTAGTATGACATGGAGTAGTAGGTTGTAGTTAAAGTTATGTGTCAAATTGGTTGGGGCTGGTTTTGATGATCTATTTGACAGTTAGCTGCTGGCCTTGTTCTGACTGATGATACTGATTTTCTCTATCATTTCTTACCACAGATGTAGTTGATCTGATTACTGTGAATTCCATCTGGTGAGGTCCACATGGATAGTCACTGTTTATGTTGTTGGAAAATAGTTATTTGCAATGAATAAGTCATTGTTCCTGCAAAATTCTCTCATGCAGACTCTGATATCTTTCCAAATTCTCTCATGCAGACTCTGATATCTTTTCCATCACCAAAGTCTTATGTTCCTACCACTGATGCTTCTTCTTTGTTTTCAACTTTTACATTTTAATCACCAGTAATCATCAATACATCTCAAATGAATGTTTGATAAATTTCAGGCTGCACAAGTTGGTAATAATTTTCAATTTCTTCATCTTTGGTTCAGTGGTCGATACATCAATTTGAATAATATTCATATTAACTGGTATTCCTTGTATTGTTTTTAGGTGCTCCAATTCATAGAACCCTTATGTACAACAGAACAAAACAGTGACTGGTGCTGGGACATTTTCTTAGTCCTTGCTATGCTTAAACCCATCAATACAGCCACTGTGTCAACCCATCTTGTTGAGGGTCTTCCCTTTTTTCACTGAGGCATTGCTATACCAAGCATGATATCATTTTCCAAGGACTGGTCCCTTCTGACATTATCAAAGTACTTGAGATGAAGTCTGACAATTCTTGCTCCTAAGGAGCATTCCAGCTGTACTTCCAAGACATAATTGTGTGTTCTATGGCAGCCCATGGTATTTTTAGTATTTTTTGCCAACACAATTAAAATACATCAATTTATCTCCAGTCTTCCTTATTCATTGTTCAGTTTTCACATGCATATGAGGCTATTAAAAATACCATGGCTTGGGTCAGGTGCACTTTGGTTTTCAAAGTAACATCTTTGCTATTTGACACTTTAAAGAACTTTTTGCAGAAGATTTGCCCAGTGCAATACATCCTCTAATTTCTTGACTGCTGGTTCCATGGGTGTTGATTGTTATTCCAAGTAAAATTAAATCCCTGATAACTTCAATATATTCTCCATTTTCTGTGATATTGCTTATTGGTTTACTTATGAGAATTTTTTTTTTAACTTTAATTGTGGTGAAAACATATACTACAAGACATTTGCCATCATAACACCTTCCACATTTAGAGCTCAGTGCCATTGATTACATGTTTCATGTTTGCCACCATTATTGTTATGCTTTTCCAAAATATTCTACCACCTATTACTGTGTACTCAGTGTCCCCCAAATAAAATCTTCCCTTTTCCCTCACCCTCCTACCCTTGGTAAGCAGTAATAATCTTTAGTGTATATATGTCCTTTAATTTCAATTTATCTTGAAATTTTCCCTCCCCTCCCCTCCTATTCCTGGTAACCAACAAAGAAAGTTTCCTTCTATGTATAAACCTTTCCTTGACTTATTACAATAGTGGACTAACACAGTATTTGTCCTTCTGAGATTGCGTTATTTCACTCAGCATAGTGTCCTTCAGGTTCATCCATGTTATGTGGTGTTTTGCAGATCCTACCCACCAGCCACTCCTCGGAAGGAAGGTTGGGCAATCCTACTTCCGTAGTGATACTGCCTCAGAAACCCAAGGAGGGGTCGCTATGAGTCAGGGCTGACTCAACGGCACATAACAACAACAACAACAACAACATTATTCTTTAAGGTTGCATAGTATTCCATAGTGTGTCTGTATCAAAGTTTGTTTATACATTCCTCGGTTGATGGGCACTTAGGTTGTTTCCATTTCATTGCTCTTGTTAATAGTGCTGCAATGAACATGGGTGTACATACATCTATTCATGTCCTGCCTTTCACTTTAGGATCCATTTCTAGTAATACGTTTGCTGGGTAAAATGGTATTTCTATTTCCAACTTTTTAAGAAATTGCCATAATGATTTCCACAGTGGTTGTATCATTTTACAGTCCCATCAACAATGTGTGAGACTCCCAATCTCTCTACATCCTCACCAGCATTTGTTATTGTCTGTCTTATTGAACTTTGCTATAAATGCTGGAGTGAGATGATAGCTCATGGTTGTTTTGACTTGAATCTCTTTAATGGCTAATGACTGTTACCATTTCATGTGTTTGTGGGCTGTCTGAATATCTTCTTTGGTCAAGTGTCTGTTCATGTCATCTGCACATTTTTTAATTGAATTGTTTGTCTTTTTGATGTTAAAGTGTTAGAGTTTTCTATAAATTTTAGAGATAAGTCTTCTGTCTCATATGACATTGGCAAATACTTTTCCTCATTCTGTAGGTTCTCTTTTTACTCGTTGGAGAAGTCTGTGATACACATAAGAATTTAATTTTTAAAAGGTCTCAATCATCTAGTTTATCTTCTGCTGTTTGTGTATTTTGGCTTGTGCTTAACAGTTTATTTATGACAGAAATTAGGGACCATATGTTTGCTCTTACTTTTTCTTTGATGAACTTTATAGTTTAAGGTTTCACATTTAAGTTTTTGGTCCATTTGGAGTTAAGTTTTGTGTACAGTGTGAAGGATGAATATTGTTTTAATTTTCTGTAAATAAATATCCAGTTTTGCCAGCACCAATTTTTGAAAGAGACTATTGCTTCCCCATTAAATAAATTTCAGCCCTTTGTGAAAGATCAGTTGACAATAGATCTATGGATCTATTTTTGAGTTCTCACTTCTGCTTCACTAGGGTCTATGTGTTTTTCAATTTACCAATATCAGGCTGTTTTGAAAACTGTGGCTGTATAGTAGGTTTTGAAATTTGAGTGTGAAGCCTCCTATTTTATTCTTCTTCTTCAGTAGTGCTTTGCTTATCCAAGGTCTCTTTCCTTTCCATGTAAAATTAGTGATTGTTTTTTTTCCATGTTTTTCAAGAATGTTGATGTAATCTGGGTTGGGATAACATTGAATGTATAAATTGTTTGGGGTAATATTGACATTTTCACAATGTTCTTTCTTCCTGTCCATGGGTGTGGTATGTTCTTCCATTTATGTAGATCTCTTAAAGATTCTATTCTATTGGCTGGGATTTTGTTGACTATTTGTGCACGTATATATTGGTGCACAGTGATATTGGTCTATAGCTTTCCTTTCTAGTGGTGTCTTTACTTGGTTTTGGCATCACGGTTATGCTTGCTTCATAAAATGAATTTGGGAGGGATTACATCCTTTTCTATGTTCTGAAATAGTTCAAGTAAGATTGGTGTCAGCTTTTCTCTTAAAGGTTGATAGAATTCTCGAGGAAACTCTTTGGGCCAGGACTTTTTTTTGTTGGTAATTTTTGTATGACCTGTCCAATTTCTTATCTTGTTATGTGTCTGTTCAAATTTTCTACCTCAGTCTGTTAGTTTAGGTAAGTAATGTGTTTCTAGAAATATTTCTATTTCTTCTATGTTTTAAAATTTGTTGGAGTAGAGTTATTCATCGTATCCTGATACTACTATTTTTCTTTCTGTTGTTTCTGTTGTGACATCACCCCTTCCATTACTTATTTGTGTTATTTGCATCTTCTTCTTTTCCTTTGTTAAGTTTGCCAGTGGTTTGTCTATTTTTTAAATCTCTTCAAAGAAACAACTTCTAGTCTTGTTTATTTTTTTCTAGTCTTTCTCCTTTCTGTTTCATTTATCTCCTAGAATCTTTATTATTTCTTTTCCTATGGTAAGTGTAGACTTTTTTGCTGCTCTTTTTCTAATTGTTGGAGATGTTGGGTCAAGGTATTGATTTTGCCTCTTACTTTGTTTGATGTGTGCATCTATTGCTATAAACTGCCTTCTTATCACTGCTTTTGCTGTGTCCCAGAGATTTTGTTATGTTGTGTTTTCATTCTCATTTGATTCAAGGAATTTTCTTTATTATTTCATTTTTTATTTATTATGTTACCCAATCGTTTGTAAGGAAGCTATCATTCAGTTTCCATGTGATTGTGCTTTTTCCATTGGTCTTCCTTGTGTTGATTTCTGATTTTATAGCATTTTTATCTGACAAGATGCTTTGCAGTATTTTAATGTTTTAAAATTTAAGGGGGATTGCTTTGTGGCCTAACATGTGGTCTATCCTAGAGAATGTTCCATGTGTGCTACAAAAGAATGTATATTTTGCTGTTGTTGGATGAATTGCTCTGTAGATGTCTACAAGGTCAAGTTGGTTGATCATATCGGTTACTTCTCTTGTATCTTTGTTGAGTTTCTTTCCAGTTGTTCTATCTCTTATTGAAAATGGTATATTAAAGGCTCTTGTGGAGACTCCTATTACTCCTATTACTGTGGAGTCATCTATTTGTCTTTTCAGTTCTATTAAGGTCTGCTTTATTTATTTGGGGGCTCTTTCACTGAGTGCATACATGTTTACTATGGTTTTCTTCTTGTTAATTGATTCTTTAATCATTACATAATGTAATTCCTTGTCTCTTATGGTCATTTTTGTCTTAAAGTCTATTTTATCAGAAATTAATATTGCCACTCTTTGCTTTTTTGGTTGTCATTTTCTTGGCATATCTCTTTCCAATCTTTGATTTTTAGTCTATTTTTGTCATTGTGTCTAAGGTGAGTCTTGTAGACAGCATATGGGTCATGTTTCCTTATCCAGTCTACAACTATCTGGTGCATTTAATCCATTGACATTCAGTGTAATTATCAACAAGTATGAATTTATTGATGCCATTTTGTTATGTGCTTTTTCATGGTGTTGCTGATTTCTTTGTTCCATATAATTTTCTGTGCTGAATTCATTTTATGTATCATGTTATCATCTCTGTGCTTTAGTGTTTGCTAAGTATTTGTCCTTATCCTTTTTTTTTATTTTGATGCAAAAGTTTATTACTTTTCTTTGAGGTTACATAAGATTTATTTTGTTCCCCAGTTTAAAAAGTCTGTTCTGTCTCACAATTGTCTTGACTTCCTCATTATTTTCTTCATGTTCTGAAGCTACACTATTTATTCCCTCTGTTTGGTTTGTAGTTGTCCTCATTTACCAATAGATGTCTCTGGTTCCCTGTTTATATTCTTGTATACTTATTATACTTTGAATAGTGCCTAAGGCATTTGACTGCTAACCAGAAGGCTGGCAGTTCAAACCAACCAGTCACTCCTCAGAAGGAAGACTGGGCAATCTACTTCCATAGAGATACTGCTTTAGAAACCCAAGGAGGGGTCACTATGAGTCAGGTTAGACTTGATGGCAGTGAGTTTGGTTTGGTTTTGGTTATACTTCTAAAATTGGGTTGGTGTCATCATGTATGTTAATCATTGGTATTTACAGTTGTTGGTTTTCTATCAGAAGGACTCCCTTTAACATTTCTTGTAAGCTTGGTCTAGTTTTAACAAATTCCTTCAATTTCCGCTTACCTGGAAATTTCCTCATTTCACCTTCATATTTGAGGGAAAATATTGCTGGGCATATAATTTTTGGCTGGAGATTTTTCTTTTTTAGAGTTTTATATTATTGTGTTACCTTCTCACCTGCATGGTTTCTTCTGAGATATGAAAGCTTAGTCTTATTGCTTGCCCTTTATAGGCAACTTTTCATTTTTCCCATGGTGCTTTCAACATTCTTTCTTTGTCTTTGGTCTTGGTGAGCTTGATTATGATATATCTTGGTAATTTTCTTTTGGGGTCTATCCTGTTTGGGGTTCGTTGAACTTCTTGAATAGATATATTCTTGTGTTTCTTCATATTAGGGAAATTATCTTCCAATAAATCTTTGACAGTTTTCTCTGTGGCCTTATTTATATCTTCCTGTTGTAGAGTTCTGATTGCATATTGGTTATTCCTCTTGATATTATCCCACATGAATCTTAGGCTTTCTACATTTTGTTTTGATCTTTTGTTTGATAGATTGCTTAACAAAGTAATATTGAGGTATTTGTCTTCAATCTCATTAATTCTGTCTTCCATTGATTCAATTCTACTCCTTTCCCCTTCCATGTGTTATCTATTTCTGAAATCTTTGTATCAGTCTTCTGCATTTCTATTTGTTGTTGTTATATCAGTTCTAATTTTGTGTTTATTGTCAATTTGTTCTTGTGCTGTCCTCTTAAATTGTTCTAGAGTTTTGTCTGTGTTTTCCTTAATTTTGTCAGTTTTCCTTAATCTTGTCAATGTTTTCCTTGATCTGTCTCTCAGTCCATTGATGTTAACCAAATATAATTCTTTTGAATTCCTTACTATGGAGTTCCAATGAGGCTTCTTCCTCAGGGATGTTTTCTGGATTTGTATCCTGGTCTCTTGTTTTTACTACTTAATCTTGCTTTTTTTTTTTTTTTTCTGTGGACTGTGATGGCCTGTTTTGTCTGAGACTTTGTGGTGGTGTTATACTCATGCTTAAAGGATGAAAAAGAATGAGAATGTGTTCACTGATCTCTGTTAGTGGTTCATAAGGAGCACTTCAGAGTAGGTTTAGCTGGTATTGGCTACAGTCTGTCATTGGTCAATTGGTATGAGAGAAAGTGGTGGCCCTCACTCAATGGGTGAAGCTGCAGGAGATGTGGGTATTGTTGGGTTGTGTTGAAACAGTTGCTGTCTTCCACTCAGACAAAAAATAACAATAATAAAATAATCCACTAAAAAATAAAAGCAAGAGAACCAAAAACTCAAACCATATAAACAAACAGGAACAATTGGGGGGCAGGGAATGTAATGTAATAAATAAGAAGAAAATTTTTCAAAATATATTTTAAAAAATGATAAAAGAAAGGCAATGAGAAATAGAGAAAAATGGTACAATATCTGGGGAAGGAGGAATTAGAGAAAAGAGCGAGAGTAAAACAATAGTAAAAAAAAATGTGAAAACTGCAAAAGGAAAAACAAGGGATAGGAAGAACCAAAAGAAAAGGAAAAAGGGGGGGGGAGGGAACCAGAAAAAGGGAAAAAATAAAAGAAGGAAAGAAGAAAAAGAAAATGAACCAGGGATGAGAAAGAGGAAAAAAAAAAAAAAGTAGAAAGGAGGAAGATTAAAAGAATAATTTAAAAATAAACAATCAAAAACAAAACTGTGAGGCCTGAGCACAACACCCAGGCTCTGTCAGGCCACAGACAGGGATGGAATTCCTGCTGGTCAAGAAGATTGGTGGAGGCAGGAGATGGCCACACCTCTGTTCACCAAGAGTGTGTGGGGTATAAGAGTAACAAGGTGAATAGTCCACCTTTCCAGCTGTCAGCCTCCAGTGCAGCTCCCTGTGCTTGGAAAGTGGAGACCACTCCTATGTCACCTTCCAGGTACGAATGCCACTTGCATATGTTCAATATTGTCACACTGGCTGCTTGTGAATATCCAAAATGGCTGCACTCTCAGGACAGCTGTTTGCAGTCCACAGTTCTGTTTGTCTCTTTCTTTGCTTTTTTTTCCTTTCTGGTTGTCAGGCAGCAATGAAGTACCTTGCCCATGCAGTCTTTAGTGAGTAGAGTAGATTATTAGGTTGCTAGTGGGATGTAATCAAAATGACTATGCCCTCAGGACAGCTGGCAGTCCGTGGCTCTGTTTGCCTCCTTACTCACTGTTTTTATTCAGGTTTTCCTACTAGTTGGTATTTAATCCACTTCTTCAACCTTGCCTTCAAAGGTCAGAGTTCTAGGATCATCTTCTGTATAGGTTTCAATCGGTTTCTCATCGCTTTGTCGCAGAGGGTCTGTGTAGCTTCTCTGCTTACTCTGCTCTCATTTCCAGAACTCCAGTTTTTGTTTCCTTTATGTTGAAGTGTCGTCACTTCAAGTTTTAATTATTAATGAATGTTTGCAGCTGTTTCTTCCCATTTTGACTTGTGCCACATGAGCAAATGAAGATGGGGAAAATTTTATTCCATCTATGTCATTAAGGTTGACTCATCTTTCAGGACATAGATCTTTCTCTGGCATATTTTGAGGCCTTCCAACTGGAGGGGCTAATCTTCCAGAACTATATCAGACAATGTTTAATTGCTGTTTGTAAGGCTTTCAGTGGCCAATTTTTTCAGAACTATATGGCCCTGTCTTTTTTAATATGTCTTCATCTGGAAGCTCCACTGAAACATGTCCTCCATGGGTGTCTCTCCTGGTATTTGGAGGACTGGTGGCATATCTTCCAGCATCATAGCAACATGGAAGCTACCACCATAGGAAAAACTGACAGACCAGTTGCAAGGTCTTCCTTGTAGGATGGATATCATCCTATCACTGTCAGCACTGGATAAATCTTGAAATGATCCTGTTGATGATGAAAGTGACACCATTCCTTTTCAATTTGCTATTCCTGGCATAGTAGATCATATGACTGTCCCAATTCTAAATGACTAATATCACTCTAGTTCAGCTTCACAATGCCTAGGATATTTATTTTTATGCATTGCATTTCATTTTTCACAATTTCAATTTTTCCTACATTCATATTTCATACATTCCACATTCCAATTATTAGTGGATTTTTGCAGAAGTTTCTTCCCATTTTGAGTCATGCTACATCAGCAAATGAAGATGCTAAAAACTTTACTCCATCCATATCATTACAGTTGACTACTTTGAGGAGGCAGATCTTCTCCAGTAATAATTTGAGTGCCTTCCAACCCAAGGAGCTCATCTTCCAACATTAAATCAGACAATTATTCACTGTTATTCATAAGGTTTTCAGTGGCCTATTTTTTCAGAAGTGGACTGCCCAGTCCTTCTTTCTACTCTGCCTTAATCTGAAAGCTCCACTAAAACCTGTCCATTGTGGGTGACCTTGCTGGTATTTGAAACACCTGGGGCATAGCTTCCAGCATCATTGCACTGGGCAAATTTGCTGGGAAATACATATTTAAAGTATTAAGAAGAAAAGATTTCACTTTGAAGACTAAAGTGTGCCTGACCCAAGCCATGGTACTTTCAACAAGATGGGATGACATATGTGGTTGTGAGGATGGAGATGGAAAGAACAGTGTTTTGTTCTTTTGTACATATAGTCATTGTGAGTAGAATCCAACTTAAAGGCACATAAAAACAATAACAGTTTAGAATCTCTGTTGAGCAGGTGACACACACCTTAATTCCTATATTTTTATACTGAGGTTTATAAAATCTATGATGCCAATGTAGGAATTGGGGTTTATAGTGACAATGAGCTATACTAAAAAGTTCCTCCCATAACCCATGAATGCTTTCCAAACTATAACTTTTATGACTACTTTGAAATATTTAAATGACCAGAAAAGGAGTTAAATAATATTTTGTAACTAGCTATTGATTCTTATTATAAACTCAAGAAGATACTTAAAAATCATTGATCAACTACTAGCTATATGAAGTACAGAAAAATAAAAACCAAATAATTTGATACCATTTGTAGATGTCATTATTCCCCCAATATTACATCTCTAGGCTATGATAGGGAGCCAAGTTATCTCTCTGTGCTCCATGCTAAGTTTGGAACAAGGTATAGGTATCATCCTAAGACATACACAAGCTAAGAACTCAGTATTACAGTTGTTGGAGCAGAAAGCAAAAAAAAAAAAAAAGAAAAATTACAGAATTCCTTACTTTCTTTTTTTAATTCTTCTTCATTGCAGCCTAAAAATGGACACAAAGTATCAGTATGTAGTAGTTAAACTACAGGTGTAGAAACTCCCCTCAAATTCTTTCCAATAACTTGTTAAGTGTTAAGCACTGAAGGAATCCATGTGTTGTAAGAGGCAGAGGCCAAAAAAAGAAAAACAGATAAACTTCCTTAAACCATGGCCCTTTCCTGAGAGTATGTGTAGAAATACAGCAACAAGGTAGGGGCACATGGAATTTTTTACTCTTCTGTTCAAATCACTAGTGGGGAGCAGAGAACTCATCTAGTTGTATTTAAGTATATAGATGATAAAAAGGATATGACACTATGTGTCTACAGTTGTAGATAAAACCAAACCAACTCACTGCCATCAGGTCATTCTACCTCATAGTGACCCTATTGGACAGAGTACAACTACTCCATAGGGTTTCCAAGGCTGTAAAATCTACAGAAATAGATATCCTCATAATCCTCCTGTGGAACAGCTGATATGTTTGAACTGCAAATCTTTTAAGTATTTAAGTGCCTTAACCACTGCACAAAAGCTCCTCAGTTGCAAAAAGTATTAAATAGTCTATCAATTCAGCAGATACATCCATCACTAGTTGCCATCAAGTCAACTATGACTCATGGAGATCCCAAATGATGATGACTTCATGTGTGTCAGAACAGTGCTCCATCAGGTTTTCAGTAGTTAATTTTTTAGAAGCAGATTGGCAGGCCTTTCCTCTGAGGTACCTCTGAGTAACTTGAAACTGTAACCTCTATTAACAGTCAAATGCCTTAACCATTTGCACCAACTAGGGATTCCCAGAAAATGCATATCAAACTACACACTATTGTCAAAAGGACTCCAACTCTTAATGATCCTACAGACAGAGTAGAACTGCCCCATAGGATTCCCAAGCCTGTAAATCTTTACAGAAACAGACTACTACATGTTTCTCCCACAGAGAGGCTGGTGAGTTTGAACCATAGAACTTTCAGTTGGCTGCCTAACTCTTTAACCACTGCGCCACCAGGGCTCTTTCAGCAAGGGCATATTGTTGTTATTATGTGCCATTCAGTTAGTTTTGACTCATAGCTACCCTATGTACAACAGAACAAAAATACTACCCAGTCCTGTACCTATCCTCAAAATCATTGCTATCTTTGAGCTCATTGTTGCAGCCACTGTGTTTATCCATCTAGTTGAGGGTTTTTTTATTTTATTTTATTTTTATTTTTTCACCAACTCTCTCCTTTACCAAGCATGATGTCCTTCTCCAGAGACTAGTCCCTTCTGATAACATGACCAAAGTACATGAGATGAAGTCTAGCCCTTCTCACCTGTAAGGGGCATTCCAGCTGTACCTCTTCTTAAGACAGACTGTTCATTCTTTTGGCAGTCCATGATATTTTTAATATTATTAGTGAAGATAATTCAAATGCATCAATTTTTCTTTGGTCTTTCCTACTCATTGTCTAACTTTAACATGCATATGAATTGGTTGAAAATACCATGGCTTGGGTCTAGTGAACTTTAGTCTTCAAAATGACATCTTTACTCTAAAACACTTTCAAGAGGTCTTTTGCAGCAGATTTGTCCTATTCAAGACATTGTTTGATTTCTTGAATACTGCTTCTAGCAGCTTATATTGTGGTTCCTAGTAAAATGAAATCCCTAACAATTTTAATATCTTCTCCTTTTATTACAATATTGCTTATTAGTCCAATTTAAGGATTTTTGTTTTCTTTGTGTTGAGGTGTATCAATAGTGTAAGCTGTAGTCTTTTCAGCAAGCAAGTTTATGTCATCTCCTTATTACAGGTTGTTAATTAGTCTTCCTCCAAATCTTATGACATGTTCTTCATATAGTCCAGCTTCTAGGATTATTTTGATCAGCATACAGATGCAATAAGAATGGTGAAAAGAAACAGCTCAGGCACATACCTTTCCTGATTTTAAGCCAAGATAGTCCCCTAAATGTGCTCAAACAACTATCTCTTGGTTTGTGTACAGGTTCCATATGAACACACTTAAGTGTTCTGGAATTCCCATTTTTTGCCATGTTATCCATAATTTGTTATGATTTACAGATTTGTATAGCCACTCCTCAGAAGGAAGGTTGGGCAATCCTACTTCCATAGTGATACTGCCTCGGAAACCCAAGGAGGGGTTGCTATGAGTCGGGGCCGACTCGACGGCAAACAACTACAACAACATAGTTATTAAAACATAAATAAACATCTTTCTGGTATTCTCTGCTTTCAACCAAGTTCCACTGGACATCAGCAGTGCTATCCCTCATTCTACATCCTCTTCTGAATCTGACTGGAATTCCTGAGATGTCCCTGTTGTACTGATGCAAACTTTTTTGAATTATCTTCAACAAACCTTTACTTGCATATGATATGAATAATATTGTTCAATAATTTCTATACTTTGTTAGATCATCTTTCTTTCCAGTGGGCAGAAATATGGATCTTTCCCAGTCTATTTGTCAGGTGGTTGTCTCAACAAACTTCTTGGCATAGAAAGTGAATGCTTCCAATGTTTCTCTGTTTGTGGAACATCTTTGTTGAAACATTCCATCACTTCCTGGAGCCTTGTTTTTCACCAATGCTTTCAGTGTCATTTGGATTTCTTCCTTCAGTACAAATGGTTCTTGATCATATGCTATCTCCTGAAATGGTTGAATGTTGACCAATAATTTTTTTTTGCTACAGTGACTCTGTGTATTCCTTCCATCTTCTTTTGATGTTTCCTATATCAACATCTTTTGATGTTTCCTGCTTAATATGTTGCCCAAAAATTTCTTTAATATTGCAACTGAAAGCTTGAAATATTTTCTTCAGTTCTTTGCCTGGAAAAATGCTGAGTGTACCCTTCCGGTTTTGTTTTCTTACTCAAGGTCTTTAATAGTTTCTTATAATACTTTACTTATTTTTTTTTTTAAATTACCCATTAAAATATTTAGCTCTTTACTATTTCTTCCATTTGCTTTCCCAGCAAGTTTTAGAGCAAACATGTACTGAGTGCCTATTATTCATCCGATGTTATTCTTTATTGTAGCAATACATAGTCATTATTATTTTACATGTTTTATGAATTTGTTTTGTATTAATTGGAAGAGATGAAGTTTTGGAAGAGGGAGTAATAATTAAAAGATATAAATGAAGGAGCTTTTAAAAAGCATAATCTCTCACATGGTATAACTCAGAATTAATGAGTTAGCAGATTAAAGTGGGACACAGTTTATTTCAGAGATTAAACAGGAAATGAGTAATTAATACCAGGTATATATGAGTTGAGGATGATTTAATTCAGTGCTTTGGGGGGCAAAGTCATGGACAGATAGTAAAAGTTGATAACAGATTATCATGTGGCAACAGTAAATGTCAAAATCTAGAAAGAGATCAGAGAATTCAGAAATGAAGCACTCTCCAATAATTTAGAAAGAGAAATCTGTGAGAAGTCTTTGGTGAGGCTTTTTAACTCTACATAACAGCAACTTGTCTCTTTTCCCCTACCTATTTTGTAGGTCCATCCCATGCAACAACAACAACAAAGCCAAAAATAAACAAACAATAGCAAAAATAAGCACAGTTTCTTAAAGGCATTATTGCATACCTAGTAGTATATTAGGACATTGTTAGAATAACCTCATTTTCATCCATTCATTCAAAGAGCATTGATTAAGAATCTAATGCACGTAAGATGATATGTAATGCGTTCCAGATGCAATTATGAGCAAACTACTCCATTAGTAATCTTTGAAAATTCCCTTTCACTCATACATCTTAATTTATTTCCAAAAAAAGCCTCAATCCTTCTAGCCACTTGCTTTTCTATCTTAAATATATCTAAAGATTTCCCTAAGTAAAAACCCCATAGAATGAAGAAAAAGTAGAAGAAAACTGAATATACCAGTACAATGTGCAAGCAACCAAATTGGAGGTGTATTATAAACTACAAAACTGGCAGCTATGAGCTGAGACAAAAAGATATTTATTATTTTTATTTCACCTTGAACTTTCATGAATATGACCCCAGACACTACCTTGAAAAATTACTTGGACAAGAGATATTATAATGATCAGGAGGACTGATGGAAAAATGCTAACCATATTGCTAGACATGCTCAATAGTTAACAGAAAGATAGAATGATGCTTTAACAAATGTTTTCTTTTCTTTCTTTCTTTTTTTGAAAGACAATTACACTTAACCAGTAATAATATTTAGAAAGACCATCTAAGTTTTAAATTCTTTAGAGATAGTAGAGTCAGCTCTTTATACTGATGTTCAATTTAGGGAATCATTAGTGAGTAGAAGCAAAATAACAGTAACACTTATTGCTTAAAAGCATTTTTATAAGAAAAGTCCAAGTCTCCTGAGATCTCTAATGTCAAATAATTGCTCACAGTCAATTTTGCTTTTATTTTATATGTGGAATCCATAAATGATTACCTTATTCTTTGAGAGTTTATTTCTATTTTAAAATGTTTATTTCTGTCTTATTAAGGATTTTATATTTTCTTATTTGTAACTGAATATTTTTTAATCACTTGTAATATATGAAAGTGATCAAGCTCTCAAATAATACAAGAGAATATATAATGAAAAATAAGTCCCACTCTATCTTAGACCCACCATTCTTAGTCCTGATCTCCAGAATAGTAATGTTGTTCTTGAGTATCTATACCTTTCTTTTTTCTTTAATGAAATATTTAGGAAATTATTTCATATCAGGCATTAATAGATTTCTTGCATTTGAAGAAAATAAATCAAATACTGGGTTATCAGATATGCATAATGATAAGATGACAATATGAGAGGCCAAAAATATTTAAAAGACAGCTTTTCTATATGATAACATAATCTTGTTAATCATTTAAGTTGACTATTTTTTCTGCTTATTTAAAGTTGTGTTTGTCAGCTAAATGGATTGAATGCATAATTTTCTCCAAAGAACTCTTTTGTGTATTTGCATGTCTATTAAAAGTATTTACTTATAGGGCAGAAATCGGCTGATTCAGAGCAGAAAGAATGTGGATTGGCAAAGATGTGAATTTGGATCACTGAACAAATGATAAATGGGTGCCAGAAAAGAAGGAACAGACAAATGATAGGTTTGCTTGGAATCAGAGATTGGGTGACCTTTGTTTATCTAGTCAAGCCACTGAAGAATGAATGGTTCTCTCTGGTAAAATGCCTAGTGCAGTCTATTTTTATGGCCTGTGAGATGATACTTCTAGCCACTTCACTTAATAGACTGTTTCACAATTTTCTGATTTAATCATTTGGATATTGCTTCTGTGATCGTCAGCCTAACATTTTCTTTGCTTAACTTATCTGATTTCTTCCACTTTTACTCATCACATTATTCTAGAGGAATATGACTGACGGGCTTTAATTAGTATATCTTGATGTATACCTTTAATTTGGGGTATTAAAATGATTAGGAAATTAAAACTGTACAATCATTTCTTATCTGTCTCATTAATTGCCTTAAATATTCCTATTATGATTCTACATTGGTCCCATGAGTAATGATATAAGGAAGAACTCATTATGTTATGGAAAAAAGAAACTCACATTTATTAGATTTATACCTGTGGGTCAAAGTCCATTGCAATGTTATCTCTGATTAATATTATTTTACTTGCCTGAGTTGCAATTATGCTTTGCATAATGGGTGATCAGGATTCAGTACAATAAAAGAGTCATAGAGGTCACGGTCAAACAAGTGGAATGTAGTGATTAATAGTTCTGAGGTCTAGAGTGATGTTTAATATAGATTCCATTATTTTCCTAATGTATGTATCTCTTTCTATCTAGAAATTAGGACATTATTAATGTTCAGTGACATCATGCCCTTTTTATCAAGTCAAAGTCCAAGACCTTTGTGTGGAATGCTGAAATAATGGAAGCACCAGGTTTCAATACCGTTACATAAACTTCTGTATAATGAAAAAGTTAAATTTTAACTTGAGTAAGAAATCTGATTATAAAATAAACACCTCTTTGCATTCCCATCTTGCTAATCTGTTTCACTGAGAATACATTCTATTACAAATAAATAGATAAAAAGTGCAATTTACAGTTCAGATACAGAAGAAAATCTAGAAGAATAGACATTCATATTTCTTGTTTGCCATTTGGTCAGCCAGCTCTCCCTCAATATCTTTTCCCCCTTTCAAGGAGGCAAATGTATTCTTTTAGGAGTAATGGAAACATTCCCCAGGCCACGGTTTGCTTTGTTTTGCTTTGCTGATTGAGTCACTACACTCTTTGAAAATATGTTGTAATTTTAAGGTAGCAGCAACTAAAGCAATAGTTCATGTAACCATTGGATGATAGATAGTTTAAATACAGAATATGTCTAGATATAATATTACTAAAATTAATTTAACCCTCTGACAGACACATGAGAAAAGGTTGAGTTTCTGGAAATCCTTCCAAAAGAATCTCACTATAGAATCAAAGAGTCAGCCACCACTTTCCCACATCCCTTCAATACGTAGTTAGTGCTGTCATCAAAGTGTAGTTTTAACTCAACTATGTTCTCAGCCAGGAGCTCTGGTAGCATAGTGCCTAAGGCACTTGACTGCTAACCAGAAGGCTGGTAGTTCAAACTCACTAGCCACTCCTCGGAAGGAAGATGGGACAATCTACTTCCATAGTGATACGGCCTCAGAAACCCAAGGAGGGGTTGCTATGAGTCGGGGCCAACTCAACGGCACATGACAATAACAATAACAACAACAACATGTTCTCAGCCAGTCCAGATACAATTAGAGAATAAATGAGCAAATTTAAATTTAGATTGTAACATGGCAAGGAATTTATTGTACCAGGATTTTTGCCTCAATCTCCCTACCTAGCAATTTAATGCCAATCCTGGAATTCATCCTTTAAAGTCAGTTTACTTGATAGAGACAGGTCCTTTCTAATCTTATACTCTGGGGTATTAAATCTTGTTCCCTTTACCTCGATTTGCATGCATCCTTAAAGCTTCATTGTCTAAAGCCATGATGTTGTGTTTGACCTGTTCTTTAGAGGCTCATTTTCCACTCTTTTTATTCACAGCATTGGACATCCCTTGGCTGCAGTGATTAATCAAACTACATGTGAAGTTGCTACATCCATTTGGATATTTTTTAAGGGACATCTCTCCTGTCCATTATACACCCACAGCTAACTACTTTGTTTCCACCCTGTTCTACTGGGTTTTCAAGGTGGTATCACAATGGAAGTGGACTGACAAACCTTCCTTCCAAGTAGTGGCTGGTGGATTTGAACCATCAGCCTTCTGGTTAGCAGTTAAATGCCTTAGGCACTACACCACCAGAGCTCCTCTCCTGAGAATGTTCATTATCTGGACATTCCACAGAATAACAATGGTAGTACACTCCTAATATCCAGAAGGAAATCAGTTCTGATATTCACTTAGCAATTACTTTAAATTCCAAGGGCTCAGAATTTCTCCAAGAACAGAAAATGTAAAGAGATTCCTAACTTAGTATAAGTTATTGGCTCAATTTAGATGATTATTAACTTGAGTGGACATAAGTTTCTTGTCAAACAGAAAATCTTAGAATGGGCAAAAGCTATTGTTAGATTCTGTAGGAGATTCTGGATAGAGTAGGAGAACAATGTGGAACAAAACTCAGAATCTTTAAAAAAAAAAAAAGACCAGGTTTGCTGGTCTGATAGAATCACTGAGACTATGGCTTCTAGCTGCCCTTCAGGTCTAGAATTGAACCCACTCCTCTAGCTTTCAACCAAACAAAAGACAGGCATATGAGCTGAACATTTACAATAGGTAGATACACTGCTTGGAGAGATCAATCATGGGAGAATAGAAGGGCTGTGTATGCACAGGGAAACAGTTCAGGGGGGCAGGAGTGTATGGGAGGGAAGGACACAGGGAAGAGGTAACTATGGGGAGAAATTGGGATAGAGCTGTTGCATTGTGGGAAATTGTAGTCAATGTCATGAGACAAAGTGTATGTGAGCTGCTGTATGGAAAGTAAATTTGTTCTGTAAACTTTCACCCAAATCACAATAAAAGTTAAAGACAGGGGGAACAGCTATTGTTAGGGAAGATTGTATATTGCCCACACTGGGATATTTTTTAAAGTAAAATGGAGTAGGACATATATTAAACTTTTAGGATACCTCTTAGGCATAAACCAGGAAAACTGAGTTTATAATGAGTCTGGTTATTATGCTCCTGATAGAGAAAACTCATTGTGTTTCCAAGGCTGTAAATCTTTACAGAAGTAGATTTCCTCATCTTCCTTCTGTGGAGCAGCTGATGGATTTGAAATATGGACCTTGTGGTTACCAGCCAAATCCCTTACCCATTATGCCACCAGACCTCCTGAAGATATTAGGCATAAACTGGGCTAACTGAGTTTACAATCAGTCTGTTTATTATGATCCTGGTGCCATAATCAGGAAGTAAATACATCCTTTCATTGCTTCATCAAATGACTATAAAAAAAAAATATATATATATATATATAATAGGATATTTGCTGGGCCCTCAGACTACCTGGAGAATGAAAAAGACATTGTTTGTTTTCAGGGAGCTTGTAATCAAATGGTGATAGAAATTGAACAATCATAAATTTCATGTGGGCTACAGAACTATTGTAAAAAATACGATGTAAAAGTATCATAAGAAATCTAGCCTTAACCTTTGGAAGTTAAGGAGAGAAGCTTGAGAAAGAAACATACAAACTAGAACCTGAAAGATGAATGGAGGTTAGCTAGTTACAGGCAATAATAATTGTAACAATAATATATTAGAAGAAGAGAAAAACATATGCATTACAACTTAAAATGGGCAATGCAGCACTTTTGAGGAACAGAAGGATGGCCAGGTTGGCTAGTGTATAGATAATTAAAAGGAGTACTAAGTGGTTTTCATGTAGCTGGAGAGGGCTGAACAACTTGCAGTTAGTGGGACACTATAGCGAAAATGATTTCTTGTTTTGTTTTTATCATGCTTCAGTAATCTAAGCCTTAAATATGGAGTGCTGATGAGTGCTTTCTGTCTTACCACTTTTAAGTTTTAGCCACTTGTTCAACAACATAATTAAATTCTGCATAAGGTAACCTATGCTCACTGCTGTGTATAACAATGTGGAAAAAAAAAGAAAAAAGAAAGAAAGAAAGAAATGCTATCTGACTCCTGAAATTTAAAATCAGAGTGAAACATTTATATCACAACATTCAGGACAAAGTTGAAATGAAGGTCCAAATGGACAGACCTGTTCAAACAAACATTGCCATTTTCAAGTTCGTGAAACTGGTATCATTCCTACTTAGTAAATTCTTTCAGTTATTGTTGTCCTTTAAAACTAAACCAAACTCACTGCTGTCGAGTTGGATCCAACTCATCCTACTATCACTCATCCAGCTATCATTATGGAAGTAGATTGCCCAATCTTCCTTCCGAGGAGTGACTGGTGGGTTTGAACCACCAGCCTTCTGGTTAGCAGTTAAGTGCCTTAAGTACTGCACTACCAGAGCTCCTTGGTATCCTTTACAAACTCTTTTTATTTATATCCATTTCTTATTACATTTTGTTATCATTCTTACATAATTGGTTGAGCTAATGGAGTATGACAAGACATTTCTTAGAACAAATAATCCTTAATGACAACACTTTGATATCATTCACTGAACATGGTAACTCTGTCTCAGGCATCACTTCCTTTGTCATCTTCTTTTGCTTCAAAATATTCAGATTTGATACACTTTTTAAATATTATTTATTCATTAAGTACATACTGATACCTGTAAAAGATGTACATTAGGAAAATGACAAAGATTACTTTTCACCTGACTGCTACCTATAGCTCATTGAAAAAGAATAGACATGTTACTTGATTAGGCAGTTAGGAAATGTTATGGATTGAATGGTGTCCCCTTAAAATATGTTAGAATCTTATACTGTGGATAAACTCTTATCTGGGAATAGGATTATCTCTGTTATATTAATGGGCCATATCAGTGTTGGGTGTGTCCTAAACCTAATCACTTCTGCATCACAAAGAGAGCAGATGAGACAAAGAAACAAGCATATACAGGGGAAGACAGGCTCTTTCTAATGAAAATGGTGGCAGGTGAATCTACAAGCCTGTTGTTGTTGTTGTTGTGTGCCGTCGAGTCGGCCCCGACTCATAGCAACCCCTCCTTGGGTTTCCGAGGCAGTTCTTATTACAGGCTACTAGAAGCTGAAATAAGGAGCTCTGGTGACATAGTGCCTATGGCATTTAACTGCTAACCAGAAGGTTGGAGGTTCAAACCCCCCAGTCACTCCACAGAAGGATGACTGAGCAATCTACTTTCATAAAGATTCACTGCCTGGGAAACCCAAATCACTATGAGTTGGAATCGACTCAATGGCAGTGAGTTTGTTTTCTTGTTTTGATGAAAGCTAAAATAGACAAAGAAGGATCTGCCCTTCAAGCCACACTCTAATTTTGGACTTCTATCCTCCTGAACAGTGAGAAAATAAAGTTATGTTCTTTAAATGCACCATTGTGGTATTTCTATTACAGCAACACCAGGTAACTAAGATAGGGAAGATGTATTAATTATCTTAATAAAACATGGAGCTTTTATTTGTGAAAAGGACAAGGATTAAACTGAGATTTTCAACCTAAACTGCACATTTGAGTCACCAAAGAAACTTTTTAAATAGCCCAAAGCTAAGCCACATTTACAGAGATACAGACTGAATTGTTTTGTAACAGAGCTAGGGAATTAGTGCACATATTTCATACGTAGATAAAGATTGTGTTCTGTGAAATAGGACATTATGCAATTTGGACATTGTGAGAATACCATACTAAAACCTTATCAGAGCCAGCTTGCAATCATCCTCATTGTCACTGCTGGTGCTGGAGGTGCTGGTGGAGGTTGGAGGAACAGACTCCAGGAGCAGTAATGGCTGAGAGTGTGCAGGTGGGAGCAGAGCAAAAGAAAGTGAGTGAGGAGGGAGTGGACAGTGTCCAGTACCAACCACTGTTCTGACTCCACAGCCTCTTCCACCACCACCCATCTGCCCACTGGACACATCCTAAGAGCCCAAATTCAGAACCACATCCTCTGGCTCACCTACCTGTATCCCAACCATGGTCCAGTGCTGCAGGAATCTGGCTTTGGGGACTTTAAAACCATTAAGGTGGAAATAGCAAACAAAAGAAGAGTTGTTTTACCTTTAAAGAATAATAATTCCAAAAATAAAATAAAATAAAAAACCTTAAGGGACGTGGATGTATATGCATTTGGATGTTGCCCCAAAGGACAATAAGCAATGCATACCTGTATAAGTTTTCTAATATTCCCAATGGATCTAATGTGCACTCATGATTGTGAATAACTAATTGAAGTCTGAGACGATGCAATATGATCTCTTCTGATATTTATTTACTGGAAGAGCTTTTTACATATCTCTACTCATGGAACTATAAAAAGATCTACTACTATAGATACAACTTGGGAAATATTGGAGAGAAAAATGTAGTGTCCTTCTTCCATTACTTATTTCTTCTCAGAAAAGGAAATATGAGGAAGTAACAGCAATGACATTCATTGGGATTTGTTTCAAATGGTTGTTATGAGTTTATTTTTTTTAGCCTGTTACAGCTATCTGACACTAAGACTGTAGTGACCAGGCAGAAGTATTTATCATTATAGACTAAACTAGTTTATTAAAGTGCACCATTTTGGGGAAATATATTTCGTGTATTTATATATATATATATATATATCAGTTCTGAAAGTTTGGAGATCCTGATTCAAAAAGGGAGAAATCTTCTGCCATAGAATATAGCAAGAGTGGGAACTAAATTATAAGTGACCAGGGTAACCTGTGCATTTGCAGTCCTTTTTCTAAGAGAACAGCAGCTATTTTGGCAATGATAAGTTATCCTGATCATCAGAAAATAGTACAGGTGATGTGACAAAATGGGAGCAAAGAGGAAAATACTCAAAGAATGCTCAAGTTATTTATTTGGGTGACTCTTAGTATTTCCTTGCAAACTTTTTACACTTCTTGGACAAGGATATCAACTCCAGCCCAAGAAGGAGATGATAAGTGGGGCATCAAATATTTTGGGATGAGGTTCTGGATCATAAAACAGACAAGCCAAAAAGACCACTAGAGGTGCTGAGAGTGAGGGTAAATTAGACTAGATGGAGTAGGAAAACAATGACTATCACTTATGACCAGCAGTCGTTGTTGTTGTTAGGTGCCATAGAGACATCTCTACCTCATAGCAACCCCATGCACAACAGGACAAAACACTGCCCTGTCCTGTGCCACCTTCCCAATACCTGCTATGCTGCTACCTTTGTTGCAGCCACTGTTAGTCCATCTCATTGAGAACCTTCCCCTTTTTCATTGATCCTCTACTTTAACAAGCATGATAACTTTCTCCAGGGAATATTCCCTTCTGACAACATGACCAAAGTAGGTGAGAAGAAGTCAGGCCATTCTTGCTTCTAATGAACATTCCAGCTAGATTTCTTCCAGGACAGAGTTCTTTATCCTTCTGACAGCCCATGGTATTTTCAATATTCTTCACCAATACCACAATTCAGAAGTTAGAGGCACTAACTCTTCTTTGGTCTTCCTTATTCATCGTCCAGCTTTCACTTGTACATGAGGAAATTGAAAACTATGGCTTGGGTGAGGTGCATCTTAATCTTCAAAGTGCTATCTTTGATCGTTAACACAGTAAAGTCTTTTGCAGCAGATTTACCAAGTACAATACAATGTCTGATTCAACTGCTGCTTCCATAGATGTTGATAGTAGATCCAAGTAAACTAAAATCCTTGACAACATCAATCTTTTCTCCATTTATCATTATGTTACTTATTTGGTACAGTTGTGAAGATTTCTGTTTTCCTTATGTTAAGGTGTAAACCATACTGAGGACTGTAGTCTTTGATCTTCATCAGTGTTTCAAGTCATTTTCATTTATAGCAAGCAAGGTTGTGTCATTTGCATATTACAGGGTGTTAATGAGTCTTCCTCCAATCCTGATGCCACATTCTTTATATAGTCTAGCTTCTCAGATTATTGGCTCAGCAGGCAGATTGAATAAATATGGTGAAAGAATACAATCCTGATGCACACCCTTCCTAATTTTAAACCATGCAGCATCCCCTTGTTCCATTTGAATGATATCCTCTTGGTGTATGTACAGGTCCCTCATGAGCACAATTAAGTGTTCTGGAGTTCCCATTCTTTGCCATGTTATCCATAATTTGTTATGATCCACACAGTCAAATTCCTTTGCAAAACACAGGTGAACATCTTTCTTGTTCTTTGTTTTCAGCCAAGATTCATCTGACATAAGCAGTGATATCCTCTGTTCCCCAGCCTCTTCTGAGTCTAGTTTGAATTTGTGGAAATTCTGTCAATATACTGTTGCAATCATTTTTGAATTATCTTCAGCAAAATTTTACTTGTGTGTGATATTAGTGATAGTGTTTGATAATTTCCACATTCTGTTGGATCACCTTTCTTTGGAATGGGCACAAATGTCGATCGCTTCCAGTTGGTTGGCCAAGTAGTTGTCTTCCAAATTTCTTGGCATAAGTAAGTGAATGCCTCCATCACTGCAACTGTTTGGTAAAACATCTAGCGGGTATTCCATCAATTCCCGGAGCTTGTTTTTTTTGCCAGTGCCTTCAGTGCAGCTTGGACTTCTTCCTGCAATACTAGTGGTTCTTGATTATATGGTACCTCCTGAAATAGCTGAATGTTGACCAATTACTTTTGGTAAAATGACCCTATTTTATTCCTTCTATCTTTATTCCTTTATTTCTTCTATCTTCTTTTGATGCTTCCTGCATTGTTCAATATTTTGCCCAAAGAATCCTTCAGTATTGCAACTCGAGGCTTACATTTTTCTTCAGTTCTTTCAGCTTGAGAAATGCTCAGCATGGTCTTCCCTTTTGATTTTCTGACTCCAGGTCTTTGCATATATCATTATAATACTTTGTCTTCTCCAGCTGCCCTTTGAAATTGTCTGTTGAGCTCTATTATTTCATCATTTCCTATATTTGCTTCAGGTGCTCTCTGTTGAAGAGCAAGTTTCAGAGTCTCTTGACATCCAATTTAGTCTTTTCTTCCTTTCTTGTCTTTTTAATGACCTTTGACTTTCTTCATGTATGATTCTTGATATCATCTGACAAGTCGTCTGGTTACTGCTCTTCAGTGTGTCAAATCTATTCTTCAGATGGTCTTTAAATTCAGGTGGGATATAATCAAGGTTATATTTTGGCTCTTGTGAACTTGTTTTAATATTCTTCAGCTTCAATTTGAATTTGCATATTAACAATTGATGGTCTGTTCTACACTCAGCACCTGGCCTTGTTAGAATGATAATATACTCCTCCATTGTCTCTTTCCACAAATGTAGTTGATTTGATTCCTGTGTATTCCTCTGGCAAGGTCCACATGTATAGCCATCATTTATGTTATTGAAAATTTTGTATGTATTTGCAATGAATAAGTCATTAGTCTTACAAAATTCTATCATGCAATCTCCAGTACCATTTCTATCACCAAAGTCATATTTACCAACTACTGATGATTCTTCTTTGTTTCCAACTTACACATTCCTAAAAAGAGCTGGAATTCCTTCACTAACTTTCCATTTTCTAAATTTCTCCAGTTGGAGTGCCCTACTGAAATCCTGAAGAATTTTCTCCAAAATGTAAATGAAGAGCAGTGCAAGAGGTAGATTGTTCTGGGTATTCAGATAAAATACCCAGTTCTCCCTGCAGGAAGGGAGCTCTGGTAGTGTAGCGCCTAGGACATTGACTGCTAACCAGAAGGCTGGTAGTTCAAACACACCAGCCACTTCTCAGAAGGAAGGTTGGGCAATCTACTTCTGTAGTGATACTGCTTCGGAAACCCAAGGGAGAGTCACTATGAATTGGATCTCACTTGATGGCACATAACAACAACAAACAACCTTCAGAAAAGAATTTATGTCCCCAGTTACTGAGAATCCTTCTGGAAGTGGCCCTTAAGAGTCAAACCTCTTCCAGAATCACCTTTGCAGAGGAAACTGGTTTACCCAAACACATCCCTCCTGCCAAGTATGAGGCAGCCCTCTTTCAGTAATCTAGTTATGTTGATGCCTTGGGAGCTCTGGCGGCATAGTGCCTAAGGCATTTGACTGCTAACCAGAAGGCTGATGGTTCAAACCTACCAGCCACTCCTTGTATGGAAGAGTGGGCAATCTACTTCCATAGAGATACCTCCTCAGAAACCCAAGGAGGAGTCACTATGAATAGGAATGGACTAGATGGCAGTGACTTTGGTTTGATTAGAATTGATGTCTAAATTCAACTGGGATGATCACAGATTGAGTATTCCTGATTGGATCAGTCAAACTGTCTTTGAGATTGCATTGCATTTTAGATTTATCTTCTGCACGATCCTGATTCTTTCCTCTCCATAATAAACATTCTACACAGTAATCTTCACTCACGATCTGTTTTTTGCGAAGCTGAAACCTGCAATAGCATTTAACCTTATTCAATAAACGTAATTCTGCCTTACAGTTTTACTCTAAATCTTCCATCTCAGTTTTTCCCTCCCCGTGTATTTTACCACAAAGTCAATATGGGACTTTATAAATATGAGATTAATAAAATTGTTGTTGTTGTTGTTGTTATGTGCCGTCGAGTCAGACCCAACTCATAGCGATCCCTCCTTGGGTTTCTGAGGCAGTATCACTATGGAAGTAGATTGCCCAATCTTCCTTCCGAGGAGTGGCTGGTGGGTTTGAACCACTAGACTTCTGGTTAGCAGTCAATAAAATTGGAACATACCTATTCCCACTCAAATTTTCCCTTTCTTAATGGTCTGGCTAGCCATAATATAGTATTTAAATCCTTTACATTTTTATTTTTTGGAGACTCACCTGCCTTTGAAATGTGTGCACATATTTGTTCCCTTAAGGAAGAGTATATTAACATTATCAAAATAAGTGAGATTAAATTAGAAACAAATTATGAGAAAAAAAGAAGAGGAAATAATAAGAGAAAATCAAGGATCAAACTTTAGAGGGCTTTATTTTCAGTAATTAGGAAAAGAAAGAAATAAGGGAAGAGTTAGTTTCCATTCTTTGCAAAACAAAAGGAATAGACTAAATCTCCATTCAAAGGGTTCATTGGAAAAAACAAAAACTGAAACTCAGAAACTGTGAATGAATATATGCTATATGAGTGTGTTGATACAAATAATATAACCAAAATCAATTGCATTACCTGAATTCTTCCAAGTTTACTTTACTAAATATTCCACAGTTTATACAAAAAACAAAGTAAAGGATAGGTGTTTATATTGGAGAGAAGAAAAAGTTTTTGCTTTTGCTTATATACCTGTAACCTAGCATTTCCTGTTATTTTAAAATAAATTTGAGAAAAAGAAAATTATAATCAATTTAAAACTTTGTTGACTTTTATTTTTCTGCATGTATGACTTTATAATTCATTTTAACAATCATTATGAAATTCCTATTTATATGTCTATTTTATTGCTAATACACTAATTAAATTTCATAAGACTATAAACATTTACAGATTCAAATTCCCACTGGTATCTTCAAATCTAATTTATTTTTCCTTGTATTAAATTTTTTACTTTTTTCTTTCCTCATAGGATTTCTTGGGTAATGAAACTCTTATGCTTCAGTGTTTCCGTTTTATATTTATTCAGTAAAATAATTTTGAAAGTATTGGTGTGTAGTTTGGCTAATTAATGTGTCTGGAGGACACTAATATATATATATTTTTAATATCTTGCTACTAGGATCAAAAGAGGGCCCCCTTCTCTTCACAAACTCTTACTTGCATTTATTCCACTTTAGTATTTATAAATAATATATATTTTATTTATTTAACTGTATGCTATCTCTTCAACTAGAAAGTGAAATTACATGAATAGTAGTTTTGCTTATTACAATTGCTCATGGAAGAACAGAGACCAGTTCAAGGCAGATAAGTCATAAGTGATAGTTAAATAAATGAATGAATGTGTTTTTTTCATGTATTTAAATATGCCTCTAATTCTAAATTCTAAATTCAACTTACTTGCATTATAGAAAATCCTGTGTTAAATATTACAATAGAAACTTTCTCCAAATAAATTAATATTAAAAAAAAGAGTTTTCACAGAAAATACTGTACTTTTATTCATAAAAGTCTCTTTTATATACAAAACACTAATTAAAATTTAGAAGGATTCATTTTTTAAACTAGATTTAATTTACATTAAACTTAAAGAAAATTAGAATACAGAAAATTGTTTCAATACAAAGTTATTTGAATAACCAGAATCACTTTTGGTAACTATCTCAAGTTAGCTTTTATTAGTGGTTTACCACATCAAAATTATAACATTCATTGGATTAAGGGACTCCCCTCCTTTGCTGTGATTTTTTTTTTGTTGTTGTTATTGTTGTTGTATTTTTTTTTTTTGTCATAGAAGTTAATGATAACATATTGTTATTAGTTTACACAATTATTATACTTAGATTTTAACATTTTGCAAGCTTATTTAATTGTTCTGGGCAGCAGATTACAGTTTAATTGATTTATCTTATTGCAGACTCTGTAGTTTAGTTGATATAACAAGAAGACTAAAAGTAAATGGGTAGAGGAAAGTCACTTATTATATTTACCTAATTTATAATAATAACACAAATGAGTCCTAGCTTGCATTATAATCTGGCTCCTTGAGCTCTTCACAGAATTTACCTGCTAGATATTTCCACCTTGATGTCCCAAATCTCAAGTACATTTCCAAACTGAATTCATGATTCTTTTTCTTTTTGTCATTATTTCAACACTGACCTTATCCCATATTGCCTGTATCACCAACATTCAACCTAGAAACCTGAAAATCATGCTCAACTCTTCCTTTCTTCCCTTTTGGAGTCAAAGTTTTATCTGTAAGACATCATTTTAATCTATTCATACTATCTAATCCATCTACTACTGAGCAATATATCAGCATTGTAGCCACATTTTTTTGGCAGAACAGTTACAGTGACCTCCCAATTAACTGTCCTGTTTTTACTTTCTCACTACTCTTTTCTCACCACAGCCTCAAGATTTATTTTTCCAAAAATTTCATCAGGCAATATACCTGCTTAAAACCCTACATTGATTCCTTGTTTTTTCCTGGATATTCTAAATCTATGCTATATCAGGTAAACCCTTCCCAATTTCAGCCTGCATTATTTTTCTGCACCACTATTATCTACTTCTGTATGCTAACAATTTTCATATATCAATGTAGGCAATTTTTTATATTAAAGTCTTAGAAAGAAAAAAAGTATGTAGTAAATCCAAGACTGCATATTAGTATGACAAAATGGTAAAGGCAGTCTTCATCTTCAATGGTATTTTGTTACAACTTTTCTTTAAACACTCAATGGATTGTTGTTAGAAAAAAAAAATAAAGAGATATTTATTATTATGAAACACTGCATATGGACATCCAAATTAATATTATTTATTAATTTATATGTATATTGAATATAATTTTATATTATTTTTTTCATGATCTAAACACTTAATATCAGCCATGGAAATGATATACAATCCTATACAGCATTCCAATAATTCAAAGTTCCTGTCTACTAGATATCCAGCTGATCAGAGAAAACAATTGTAGTCTCCCAGAACCCTGTATGTTGAGGCTGACCACATTTAAAATTGGTTGATTATTGCTAGTTCTTCCTCCACATGTGGGATTTGTAGTTGAAGCAACTCTATCAACCATTTTGTTTTTCTTGAAAATTTCTTGGTCAATATAACAGACCTTAGTCATTACATCATCTAATTTATTCAATAATATCCCCAATGTTTACCTGGATTTTTCTTGCCATAGATCATTTAACTTGTATCTTTTGTTGATATTTTGATTCTATACAAACTTGCTACTGTTTAATCTGTTATTGTTACCCCTGTAGAGGGACCTTATGGACACTTGGTGCCAAGATATTTTACTAATTTATGAGTATAATCAAATAACAAAAATTCACAAGAAACAAATACAATGAAACTTCCAAGGATAAAAATCTTAGATTAAGATTAAAAAAAGAAGTTTACATGTCAAGATAATCATTTGATATTCAAAAGGCTGAAAAAATGGAAAGGATTGTGAAATATTGTGGAGTATGGAATGCAATAGGCAAATTTTATCTACCATATACTAGTCTTTGTTGAGTGTATGCTTTTAAGCTATGTCTTATGCCCTATTGAGACAGGCAGGGAATCAGGCTGGTTGAATCAAGCAACCTCTGACTTAGTGTTCTTGGAATTGATGCCTACATGCTCACCACTACATGGCTTTTTGCTACTGGCACCAGAAAACTGTTTACAGTTAACAGTCCAGGTCCTTAGACAGGATAAGAAGCTTTATTTCAAGGCCTTAAATATTTGTCTGGCTACAAAACACTGATAAACCTTCTGAGCTGTCTTTCAAGGTTCCTTACCAGGTACAAAGAGTGCACAGTTAAATTCAATATGACCTTTCACAGAGACAGTCAAGAGCAGGAATCCCACACTGAGACTCGAGCCAGAGCCCAGAAACCATCATACATGTGTAACATTCCAGAATAAGTTATGTCAAACATCCCAGCAGCCTTTGCAATGGGTCCCATCTTTGTTCTGACAGCTTTTGTGATGGAATCCATCTTGGCTATTTCCTGCATGTGCACCAGATTTTCATAAGCCTAACTTTTTCCCAGAAATCCATGTCCATTTTATGAATACCTTTTTCCTACCTAAACCCCTTTATAAACCCTAAGAAATACTTTCTTTGGGGAGAGATTGAAGGCAAAAGCCCTTCTCTGTGTCTCCTTCACAAACCTCTTCCCCTCCCTTTTCCTTCCTATTTAATAAATATTGGTTCATGTGGACATTTTGCCTCTCTTGTTCAATTACTTGTCAATAGAGACAAGAACCCTCAATCAGGGTCCCAGGATTCCCTGGCAACACTGTGATGTCTCAAGCATTATGCCTTCAAAAAATAAATGAAGACATTCTGTGACCAGGACTGCTTCTTTTCTTTTATATTAACCCTGGATCCCAATGATCCAAAGATAAGGAAAAGAAAATTCTAATCTCAGATACATGCTCACCTATGTAAACAACTATTATGTGCCATAGTTATAATAATCAGTAAGTGTTTATTGAATGCCACAATGTTCATGGTATTGTTTAATTGGAATGGCCAAATCATAAAAAGTCCCCTTTAGGTGATGGATTGAAATGAAGTTAATAGAAATAACAACAATTCGCACTGTATATAAATTTGCTTGATTTTTAAAAGAATAAGGAAGAGTAAGAAGGAGAGGAGAAAGGAGAAAAAAAAGAATTGTAAAGGATGAACCAGTGAAGCCCATGAAAAACACTCTTTTCAAGCCTCTTCAAATATTTCAGCAATAATTGAGATGTGAACTGAAAAGTAGAAGAGGAAAGATAGTTCTTACCATTTTTTACCTTCAGGGAAACACTGAAAGCATAGGAAGGAAAAACAAGATTTTTGGATATTATTATCCTTCTATAATGGTTGGTCTGTAGGTAAAATTTCTAACTTCACCTGCATAACTGTGAGAAAATCCACTAAAATTAGAACTTCTGATAGAAAACACAGCACTTAATATCTCCATGTACAAGTCTGTCTATCCACATTTTACACGCAGACCACCTGTGTCCCAAATTTTTAAGCAGCCATTAGATTGCTGGGAATGAGAAAAACACACCCCCTAATATCAACCATTCAATGGGTGAGACAATTATCTGTGATTGAGTCAGACACAGGAGACACAAAGTGTCAGCTGAGTAAAAGCCACCATCATTATTATTATTAAGAGAAATCAAACAGTAAACAATGATAACCAATTCTCAAAAGGGAAGCACTACCCTTTCCCAAATTACAAAAGTCCATTCTTATGTCACTGGAAGGTATGCCATAGATCAAATCAGATGCTGTGTTCATGTCATTGCTGTCTCTAGCTACTACCAATCCCTCCAATGGTTTTATGCATCTTATTTGCATAGTAAACTTCACAAGCCCTTTGCAATATTATTGCAAGCTCTTGTGGTGTAGTGACTAAGGCACTTGACTGCTAACCAGAAAGCTGGTGGTTCAAACCCACCAGCACTCCTCAGAAGGAAGGTTGGATAATATACTTCCATAGTGATATCGCCTCAGAAACATAAGGAGGGGTCGCTATGAGTTGAATTCCACTCAATAGCAGTGAGTTTGGTTTGGTTTTAGATTCATCTTGGCAGAACTACAAACCCAGGGCTAGAAAGGTCATATATAAAGAGAAATCCGTTTCCCTGAATTGTTTCCTTAAAAGACCAAACCTGCCATCCGTGTAGCTGAGGAAACATCTCAAAACTGGGACAGGTGGATTTCAGTGAAGCATATTCCAACTGCCAAACTGTCATTCCATGGGACTTGCAGAAATCTTTGTGGGTAACATCCCTTGCCTTCCATTATTCTTTGGTAGTGACACTTCTTCTAAAAAAGGGAGGGGGGAGGTGACCCTCTTTGTTGTTGCTTTCATTCTCTAAGGATTAAGTTTGCAGGAACCAAAGCAGTGAGGGAAATGTTCCTCCTGGGCTGCCATTCATGCTATTTGTGTGTTTACTTCTATTGTTAAGAAACACAGTATGGTGGAATATGGGGTACTGGGTTTTCCTATATCATTAATAGTTACTGAAACTTGGGTAAGTCATTGTAACCAATGTTGAGATGCTACACCCAAATACATCTCAGGCATTTATTCTCCCAGAAGGCATGAGAGGTAACCAATGATTTCTCATAGCTGAGATCCTCTTTGGGAATAGATTTCAACCCAAGGGAGCTACCATGTCCAAGACTATGCTCCCCTTCAGGGTCCAATGACTGATTTATGCAGGGGTCAAAAGCTTGGTCCTCTTATCTCAATCTTGAACAGCTCTGTAGACTCTTTCTAGTAACAAAGATCCCAGTAGGGCTGACTTAGGCCTTTGTCAGCAACTGCCTTTCATTTCAAGTTATATCTCAGCATAATTCTGTGCCCAGGAAATACAGTCACAAGTTAGACTTCTAATTTTCCTGTTAGGAAAATGAGGGACTAGGTTTAATAATCATATGATATTTTTTAGCATTAACATACCATGATTCTGAACCATAGTTTCTCCCTCCCCTCCCACGGTTATAATTCCTTACTTTGGTCAGCTACCGATTCAGAAAAATCAAATAACTTAGTTGTTCATAGTTACTTAATAAATAGCTTTTCTGGTAAATGAAGAATATGAGTTTATAAGTATGGGCTTCCAGTCAGCATATGGGCTACATAGACAGATTTTTTTTTTTTTTTTAATTATTCCAGTTCTGGGATGCATCTGAATAATTTGGGAAGGAAATCAATTAAGATAACTATAGTTTAAGCACAGAAACTCTAGAGTAAACATAAGATTAATAGAAGCACCCATACTAACAGCTTTCATAATTTAGAAAAGATGACACATATAGAACTTTTATGGAAATTGCTGCCACAAAGGTGTTATCTATACATAACAATAGATATTCATTAAAAATTACAGATAATTTTCATTTTCATTATACAATGGACTACTTCTCAAAGTAGGAGAATAACTTCAGAAATAGTATAAGCATTAAAGATAAAAAACAAATTGTTTTGGTAATGAAAGCTACTTAAAATTAGAAAGCATTTTATTTGTGAAACATTCCTAAAGAGGATTTTTCACATTTTACTGAATTTCTGGAAAGTTAGCAAACATAGAAAGGACACAGAAAAAGCTTTTAGAATGTAAGAGAAAGTCAAAGTATACTAGATGAATGTTGTAAGACCACCATATAGATGAAGTATAAGGCTTCTTAGGAAACCACTTTTCTTAAAGGTTGATGTGGTTGCTGTAAATTTCAATCTTCAAGATGCATTTAAGGATTCTAGTAAAGTTTTACACATTAGATTCTTTTCTTCTAATCATATCAAGCACAGAATAATTCACAAGGTGTTTAATGTTAGTTGCTACCTTCTACTATAAATGTTGACACTTCAAAGTCATTTAACTTCTAGAAAAGGCTGCTTTCAGAGAAGCTACTGTTCCTAAAGCCTTTTATATGATTTTAAGTACTGTAGTATAAATAATGTGTTGCACCAGAATGCCACAGGCTCAGGTCACTATGTGGATTCTTACAGCTTTCAAAAGTTCTACATGCTAATATGATATGAGGAATGATGGGAATGACTGCAGAATTCCAGAAACAGGAAAAAATTCAGAGAACTTCCCACTGCTTTTGAAAAGGAAACATTCTAATGATAATTTTAGTTTAATCAGAAAAACTAAAGTTACTCTATTCACAATTAGACAAGTGAGAACAGAATTGACTTTGTGCTATTTTTTACTGGTCTTCTATTTAAAAATGAACAAGCATAACCAACAGTTATTTTCCATTTTGCAAATAATGTAGCCTCCAGGAAAGCAGACTCAGATGGTTATGATTAAAGAAAGAAAAATTAATTTTATTTAAAAAATATATGAATTACATGAGCTGAACATTTACATTAGGTTGATTCACTCCCTGGAGAGATCAATAAAGGGAGAATAGAAGGGCTGTGTATGCACAGGGAGACAGCTTGGGGGGTAGGGGTGCATGGGAGGAAAGGACACAGGGAATAGGTAATTATGGGAAAGAAGTAGGAGGGGAGCTGTTGCATTGTGGGAAATTGTAATCAATGTCATGAGACAAAATGTATGTGAGCTGTTATGGAAAAGTGAGTTTGCTCTGTAAACTTTCACACAAATCACATTTTTTTTTTTTTTTTTAAATTAGGATTACTAATTTAAATCCACACACACACATATATGAATTACCTGAGGGAATACTTATGTTGTTCATGGAAAAAACAAAGGCATCCAAAAAAAGTGTGGGAGAATACTGATTTATAGAGCATTTTTAGGTTCTTGTAAAATATATATATATAAAACTTTTCAATATCTTTATCATTAAGGTAAAGAATTTGTACTGGCTAAGATCTCACCATCTTAGACTATTGTTGTGCTCTGGTCTTTACTACATTTTTGTGATATTCTTAGAGTCTTTTTTGATAAATATTTTCTTCATTTATTCTGAACATATTGGCATTCTCAAAGTAGAAACTAATTATCAGACTCTGAAAAGTGAAACTTTGGGAGAAACAAACAAAACGGAAAGCCTGCAACCATCCATCATACAATCTCAAACAAGTTCAACCTCAATTTTTTTAAAATCTTGTGCCTCTTTGGAGAATGTCTTTTTCTTTTTTCATTTGTTTTTATTTTATGCTTTTATTTTTTCACTTAGGAAACAAAGTGATGTGTATAATGTAAAACACTAAATTGAGTTTTACAATTGGAGTTCACACTGAAAACACAATATGCATATTTTTTATAGTATTATTTTTTCATTTTATCATATAAATATATTTATATATTTGTTGTTGTTGTTGTTATGTGCTGTCAAGTTGGACCCGACTCATAGCGACCCCTCCTTGGGTTTCCGAGGAAGTATCACTACAGAAGTAGATTGCCCAACTTTCCTTCCGAGAAGTGGCTGGTGGGTTTGAACCATCAGACTTCTATTTATATATTTAAATAATATAAATCAATTATATTATCATAGTTTAGACTTATTACTTATCACATATATTAAAATGATACATAAAATATTTTGTCATATATATGTCAAAAATGAAATATAGACACCAGAAAATGTCACAAAATCAGCACTCAATAATTTTTATTGAGTGAATAAACTAATTTAGTATAGTGATATTACATATTTCTGAGAATATTAATTATTCCAGAGATCTCAAAACACATGTGTTGTATGTCTATATCATTTATCTTGTTTATATTCCTCATTCTCCAACATGGTGTTTCTCCTAGTTCAAAAGATGCCTGAGTTCAGAGATTTTACTAAGCCTTTAAGACTCATCTTCCCTTCTTAAAAAGTAGATAGTGATATATACTGTACCAGTTATCAATTTATTGCTTCTCTGTGCAACAATGGAAATGGACCCTTAAATAGTTTTCCTTTGCCAACTGTCAGTAAAGAATGGTGTAGGGAGATTATAGAAGGAAAGGGTTTGGCTTACAGATTATAGAAGGAAAGGAAGGAAAGACTAGTGCTGATGTGCCCTCTAGGCAAGTTCCTATAGCACACATACATACAGCACATCTCCAGAGCCTGGCTCTGCAGGGCATGGAGGCTGGCACCACCCAGCCTCCAGCAGTTTCCCATGGCACCCCCTCAGACAGTTTCATAGTGAAGAGTAAGAGGCAACTCAGAGTGCTATGATATTAAAAAAAAAAAAAAAGAAACTGGAAATATAATATAATACAATAATTAGATTAAGGGAGATAATAGTGGGATAGGAAAACATAGAAAGGCCTCCTGTTGTTGTTGTTGTTGTTGCTATGTGCCGTCGAGTCGGCCCCGACTCATAGCGACCCCTCCTTGGGTTTCCGAGGCAGTATCACTACGGAAGTAGGATTGCCCAACCTTCCTTCCGAGGAGTGGCTGGTGGGTTTGAACCGCCAGCCGTCTGGTTAGCAGGCAAATGTCTTAGCCACTATGCTACCAGAGCTCCCATAATCCTCACTATGTATATGAAAAATGACGTGGGGTATGAGAAGAGGATGTTCTCAAAGAAATATTCCTAGAGGAGTTAGATTTAGGTAAGATTAGATTAGAAAATTGATTTGGAAATGATAAATAATATTTACAAAAAATATTATTTTGCCAGACAAAACGGCAAATCATTTTGCATGTGATAGAAGAAATAGGATGTGTAAAAGCTTAAAGACACTAGAGGAGCATGAAATAATCAAATATAGTAAAGAGTTCTTGCAAGTTGGATCATATGATGCAAGAAGGGAAGAACGGCAGAAGATGAAGTCAAAGAGATAGGGTTGACAACTTAACTACCACTCAGTTGTCATGCTAAGAAGCTGACTTTTCTGTCACAGAAAGCTGGAATCCATTAAAGACAATAGCAGAGACCATGCCAAGATTAGACTTAGATTTCCTGAATATTCTAGAAGCAATAAAGATAATTATTAGTAGCAATAAAGTTAATTATCACTGGTGACTGGAATGCAAAAGTTGG